>NC_081180.1:218957702-219257702 GCF_029867415.1 Vicia villosa | reverse complement strand
TCTCTTTCTTTTGGAAATTTTGTCAAACTCTCAATTTTCTTTATTTCTTTGACTTTTCTTGACTAATTTTCCACCAAAAGTCAATGTTTGACAATTGACCCTGACTTTGACCCAAAAGTCAACATTTCCTGATTTTTTTATTCTAGATGAATTTCCCGATTAATCCGTTTCCGATGTAATTCTCAATCAACTTTCAACCAAAGAAACTCCAATGAATGATATTTCTTCAAGGCAACCATACTTCATACTAAAAATCAACTCCTGATTAAATTTTGAATACAAAGTCAACAGGGTTGACTTTGGCCAAAACCCTAATTTGGCAGTCTTGATGAACCTGAAGCTTGCATCTTTCTTCAGCCTTAGCTTCCCCTTTTTTTTGTCAATTTTCTTGAAAAATGACAATGATATGAATGAATGTATCGATTGAATGACCGATAGGAAGAATGCACATGGATGTGATATGAAATCCAATTGGGGAATAAATAAGTGGGCAAATTTTGGGGTGCAACAACTAGATTTTGGGGATTACTTAACCTCGGAGAGTAGTGGGCGATGAGTGTGTTTAAGGTTCTGGCACGTGTTGTATTTGGACGAATGCCGAGAAGGAACTGTTTCTACTGAAAGACTAAGTATGGTGTAGTAATGGAACTAAGTGGACCATGGACGAAGTGTGATTCAGAGGATTCCAAGGAATGTGTGACCGGTAGAGATCAGAGTAGCGCACCGGATAGGCAGGACCAGATAAGTATATAGTGGGGTGGACAGACTACTTGTAGGATTTTACGTTGGAATGTGGATATCATCCCAAGAGAACTCGCTAGAGCAATGTTTTGTTTGTTCCTATCTCCCAGTGATCCACCATAATCTCGAGAGGTATTGTTAATGTAACAGCTTAGAGGAGGCTTCATGATTGATGCATGATCAGATGTCCCCCCTGGTCGACAGTCAAGCTTGTGAATAAAGTGACCATGGGAATGATGAAGTCAAGTAAAATATGTTGCTTAACGAAGAGTCATCGTGGATATGTCTTGTGCATTTATGAGCGTGCGTGAAAGCTTGGGCGATGGTTGTAGGACTGTTGTTACAGTTCACCCTTTATCAGTGGAGCCTTGTGTAAAGTTGTGACGTATCAAGACTGTCGTTTCAGAATTGTACACCCTTGTGGCTTGCAGTTACAGTTAAGTCGTCTAAAGCTGAATCAAGGATCGAAGTAAAAGTTTTATCGTACCAAGATAGTATACTTAGAGCAAGTCAATTTCAGCATTTGGGAATCAGAATTCGGGACTGAGGAATTCAACAAGCATCTGCATGACACCTTATGGATTTGAGATAATGAATGGAACTAAGGGAAGGAAGTGGAAAGTTTGGAGTAGGGTTGAGCTTGGCAGACATTTCAGATGAAAATTGTCCGACCGGAGTAGATTTCTCGAAATATTGAAGCTATGAAGACTCCGTGTGAAGAAGTAAGGTTGTGAACCTTGGAAGGATCATTCCGAAGTATGTTGATGCAGAGTATCAAAAGAAATATGCTGTGTGTGGATTGTGGTCCCAGTCAAGAGTGTTTGTACACATGTGTATACATGAGTTGTGTTTCTTGGATGGAACTACTTTCAATGGAAGTCATGAGGGTATCCAAAGGAGAAATGTAAGGAACATTCATCCCCTCGTTGGAAGAAGATGTGAGGAGCTTGTTATCATGGTGATTGGAAAGAATTCGAGGACGAATTCTATTTAAGGGGGGGAGAATGTAATATCCCATATTAACCTAAGCATTATTGTATATGTACTAGAAGCCTTAAATAGAATTGGGTAATTAGTTGGAAATGAACCACTTAGTTAAAGGACAATTTGGACATTATACATTGTGCATGTGGACTTAAGGCATGTTTGGAGTGATAGTGTTTCTTAAAACAAATTTTTATAAGTGGAGTGGAGAGTGTTAAGGAAGAGAAGCTCACGTGTTCATCTTCAAAACTCATTTTCGCAACGATGGTAAAGCCCTCACTAAAAAGGTAATATCTCTCTGCTCGTAACTCCGATTGAGCTGATTCTGGTCTTGTTGGAAAGCTTGTGAATTTCTCTACGATTTGCATATATGGTTCGAATTTATAGGCACTATATTGATGGAGATAATCTAGTTTGAAGTTGAGTGATCCATGCTGAAAGTGTGAATATGAGGGTTACGGGATTGATGATGATGGGAGCAAAACCTTGATTAAGAAAGGATTGTGGGAGCAGCATTGTTATTATCTTCATCTCTGCAACTCAGAATCTTCAAGCTTGAGGTGAGTTCCATAGTTAGAGCTTGGGTAGAACTTGGGGTTTTGTGGGAAAATTGGAATTTGGGGAAAATTGGGGATTTGTGTGATAAAAATCATTGCATGTTTGTTTAATGGATGAAGTATGTGTTCTTTGATGTGATTATATGTCGTAGAATGATGATACATGATGGAGTTCGAATTTGGATCATTAGGGAACCTTAGGAATGTTTTAGGATGTTTTGGAACTGGTTTTATGCAGGAAAATACGTTTTTTTTTACTCTGCTACAGGTGCAAATCGATTTGCACAGGATCCCAATCGATTTCTCCCTTGAAAAACTGGTTTTTGGACAAAAACTGAAGCATGCAATCGATTTGCCTATAGTGTAAATCGATTTTGCACTGAACGAAAAATGACTTTTATTGTTTTGATCATAACTTGAGTTTCGTAACTCGAAACGACGCCCGGTCGAAAGCGTCGGAAAGGTCTTTTAATGATCTTTATGAATATGCTTAGATATAATGCTTTTAATTGATTTAAAATTTATGGCCAATGGATGTTTAGTTACATGATGTCGGATTAACATTTATAGAATCAAGAATGGTATGTTTAATTCCCTAGAGTGCAGTTCCGTTCCATGTCGGGAATCGGAAGCCTCTTTGTTATGAGACTACTGTGTGTCCATGTACGTTCTAAATAATTATATGGTCTAATTATGTTTAATATATTCCATGATCGAAACATATTTAACTCACAGGTGACGAGTATGTACAAATGACATGATATTTATACGGTGGATTTTGTCTAATATTATGTGCATATAATACAATGTAAATTGTTTTCCCGTCGTTCCGGTTGGACGTTCGGATGCTTGATTTTGTGAACTTGCCTTGGTTGAATATGCGTGAATCGGAGTATAACCGTACTACTAGGATAGTAAATCCTGTTTACCCACTATGTGGATGCCCATTGGTAGCCCGTGTGGCATTTGTGATATGTATTATATACCATGGATGATTTGGCTTTTATGCCTGTTGTATATATGTGTCTATATTCGTATATTTTGCGTTACCTGAGCTACTATTGCAGTGGAAGCAAGTGAGGGTCTTTAATGGCGTTTCCCACTTGGTAACTCACCTGCTTGATTAGTATGGTAAGTGGGTGATGCCACGTAGGCAATCACTGAATTACTTGCCTCTAGTAACGTCAATTAGACAATGTTACTAGGCTTTCGCCCGGTGGGCTTGTACGTCGAAAAGGACATATTGCACCTGTTTACTCATCTGCGTACAGAGGATGAATACCATTGCAGTGGAAGCAAAACCGGGGTCTTTAATGGCGTTTCCCACTTGGTAACTCACTGGCGTGCTTGGTGATGAGGTTGTAAATGCCACGTAGGCAATGGTACAACTTAACTCATCTCGGGTGGAATTCCATATAGGAATGACCCTAATTCATCGTGCGGTGTGCTTGTGCAAGTCTTTCGACATATATGTACTTGGATACTCACCGAGGGTACGTGGCAGAGGTAGCCTAGTCAGATGGGTATAACTCCTTGATTCCTCACATAAGGATGTGAGTTTGCATATTGTGAATTGTTGTTTTATTGAACGCCTCATTGGGTAGTTAAGGGACTTCCAATTGTGGTGATACCCTTGTTTGTATTTGCACCTAAACGTGAGGCATAACCCCGGATTCTAGGTGAATCCGTTTATAATGCAAGCACCCTGTAGAACCGAGTGAACCCGTAAGATAGGGGAACTCACTAAGATTTAGTAATCTCACCCCATTCCAATTATTATTTTTTTCAGGAACAGGTTATAAGTGTTAGATTTGCTAGATGATCGGTTTCGAAGCTGCAGATGTGCAGAAGGCAGGAAGACCTCTGTAGAAGTTACCTTTCCGCTGTGCAATGATGAAGACAAGCTTCTTGGATACTCTATAATTAAGATTTATGTTGTATTCAGTTTTTTTCAATTCTTGTCTTTGTTGCCCCCCAAAATTTGCCCATATAATTTTTTATTTCTAACCGGCTTATGCATCTTATAATCTCATTCATTAGGTCATAAATAAAGTCATGCATTCATCAATAATCAAGCATGGGATCAAGAAATCCGGCAAGCTATGACTCATATGTGATTTGAAGATTTTCACATCAAATGAGTTTGATTTAACTGGTTTTTATTGAGCATGGATTAAATTAGTGTGTGATTCTCCTCAATATACAAGGCTTTTTCACCTTCAATAGTTATCACGATCAAGGAAATTATAAGGTTCTAATCAAAGTTTCTGAGCTGGGCGAGCTTATTTCAAATGGGGTTGACGTGATTAGAATTATCTCTCTATTTATGTGTTTGATTCATCCCTTAAATACAAAAAAAATAAACTCCTTTGGTTCATGATTCATTGCTCGAGGTATAAATTATCTCTTTGGCTCTAATACGAAGGCTTGAGGCATCATGGTATAAAGGATTACCCATTGAATTCAGAATACAAGATTAAGAGTTTTGACTTTGCTTTTGAAGCTATATTATGTCATCCATTCACATTTGCAAAGTTTAAAGGATATATTTAGAAATTCAACTTGAAAGAAAAAAAATAAAGACATTGAAGGGAATTCATCTCAAATACAAAATCATTGAATCACATGGAGATTTCACTTGAAATTCAAGAGATTACAAACATTACATCATTCAAAATCCATCCATATTTACACAAAAATCAAGTCCAAGTTATTACATCATTACATTCCATCAAATAAATACAAAGAAAAAGAGCCACTACAATTATGTTACATCACCATTCTTTCACAAGTCAATATTCCTATCCTAAACTTATTTCTCTTCATTTCTTCAACCTTCATTCTTCAAGCTATGTCTGTTCCGAATAGCTCCCTAGCAATGCTGCCACAATTCAAGGCTTCATCATGCTCCAAAAATAAAAAAGCTCCTTGCCTAAACACAACAGTAACAGAACCTGCCAAGAGACTTGTGCATACCCTATACTACCCTGCATGTAACCAATTTCCAACCACCTTTTGTACCTAACATTTCAGTTATAGCCAACTGTTACTAACTGACATAACAGAGAAGTAGAAACTTCTAACAAACTCCTAACTGCTTTTAACCATCAACTGATTTCTAACAGAACCCAACCATCTTATAACTAACCTAATAGCATCTAACTACCTTCTTAGCACCTGAAACAGAATGATAACTACCCTAACCAACTTCAGAGCATAACTAACTGAATGTAACAAACTTATACCAGAGATAACAAAAAGTCAGTGTGTAACTAACCTGAGAAGCCTCTATATATCAGCATCACCATTCACATTTCAGGGTGCCACCACTTCTCCACCATTTTTCACTTTCATTCATCATCATCTTCATCTCTTCACCACCTCCAATCATCACCTTCACTCCACCTTCACCTTCTCACTCTCAATTTCTATATATTAAGACCTCACCATTCATCAACTACACATAATTTCCACCGTTTTTCACATAATCATCAATCTTCATCATTCACTTTCTTCAGATTCATCCTTCAATCTCACACCATTACATCATCCACTTTCTTCATCTTCTCCACACTCTCAGAATCATCTTCACTGCATTCCAATCCCTCTAAAATTCACGAGATCTGCAGAAACTCCAACGCTCAACTCTCTTCACCAGTTCTTCAATCTTGTTCCTCTCCGATTCTCTCCAACCAATATCACCCTCCAATCTCCATCATCATCAACATGTTCATCTCTGCGGTTACATCAGCACAACAACGATAACTTCAGAACTCGAGAGCAAGAGAAAAGAAAGAGAATTCGAAAACGAAAAGAGAGCAAGAAGCATACCTGAGCTAAAGATCATTCACGCGTTTATTTCGCGATTCAAGCAGCACGGATTCTCCCTTATGGTTTTCATCCACGATTGTTGTTGCTTCGTCGTTCAGGTAAGTTCTGATTCTCCCCTTTCCTCATTGTTCACGCATTTCTTGCCACCATGGTGTATAACGGTTCTCTATATGTCAAACCCCTAAGGTCCCGCGTTCCAATTCAACATTTTCATCGCTATTTTAGAAAGTTAGGGTTTGTAGCTCCTCTCTTAGATTAGGGTGAATCAAGAGGAAATCAGACGAGTTAGGTTGAATTTGGAGATGAGAGTGAGGCGAGAATGATGGAGTCTTCTCATGGTTTCACGGCGGCGAGATTTTATTTCGTCGGAGACGACGGGCGTTGCAGCGCCGTTCGCGAGTGAAGAAAGGAACGAGAGAGTCTGAATGTGTAACTTCAATGGTCATATTTCTAACCCTAGCCCCTTTTTGATTAATAATTTGGTATTAACATTAGAAATTAAGTTAACTAATTGATAACAATGTGAATTAAAATGAGGTTAATTTCATTAGTTGTCATTAATTATTATAAGGTTTAGTTTGAATAAAATCTGATTTGGATCATGAAAATCTGGATCATTACCATGGGCCACTAATTGCTATTCATCATCTTTGAGCCCATAATACTTTTTTTGGTAACCTGAAAGTCTGATACAAAAATTATATTGGGCCATACGAATTGCAATTTGCACCCCCTGTTCATGTTAGATTTAGGCTTTTTCATATAGTTTTTTCATGTTATTTTTAGATAATAAAAATACTCATTTTTAGACCTTTAATGCAATTTTTTACATATAAAAATGACCATAAAAAATACTAGTTTTTAGGCTAATTGTTTTAGTCTTTTTACTTGATTTGTAATTCAATTCCCTCTCATAAAAATCAATATAAAAATAATGGTACTCTAACTCACTTTTGTGCTATATTTTGACTTGTTCTATTTCATGCTCTTGTACTATTTTCATGTATCCTACTTGTTGACTTCTAATTGTGATCTTTATTTTCATATTATTTTATTCCTAACCTTAGGTAGAAACCATGATAACATTAGGTAGAAATTCCCTTCATACTTAGGCTAGCTTCTTTTCCTTTTCAACATTAAAACATCTAATAAATATCAAAATAAAATCCCTTTAAAAAATACAAAGAAAACACTTAATAAAACATTAATAAAAAAGTGAAAATCATTAAAAAGGGAATGGAAGCTTGAATCTCCCTTGCTTTAGGGAATCATTCGAGTGATTGGATCTCCCTTGCTTTAGGGAGCCATTCGAGCGTAAGTTCCCAATTTCTAAAAAACACAAACCAAAGAGCAACTCGAGTCTCCCTTGCTTTAGGATGCCACTTGAACGCTCAAACTCTTTTCTCTATCTCGCCTCCGAGGCATTCTTTAATCGGACACGTTATTTCCGCTCCATTCCCAGCTTAAGACTCCAGAGGCCGAGCAGCGGAGTGCGAATGTAACTTCGTCCACTAAAAAACACAAAAACAAACAAAAACTAAAGAGCCGAACTTATTTATAAATAATTATTTATAAACTTATTTTTTCCCCCGTGTTTCTTTTTCTTTCATTTGCATGCATTCCCTTAGCATTAAGCTTTAGATTTATAGTACACACCCTTTAGATAGCAACAAACATAGGTGGATACCATCGAGTACGATGGGCGTGAGGGGTGCTAGCACCTTCCCCTTGCGTAACCGACTCCCGTACCCTATCTCTGGTCGAAAGACCTCGTTCTTATTCATCTTAGGTTTGCTGACGTTCCTTTCCTCTTAGGATAGATATGTTAGTGGCGACTCTGTTCACATTTCGGGAGCGTGCGACAGCTGGCGACTCTGCTGGGGACGTCAGACCTATTGCAGGTCCGTACTTAGCGAGTCGATCCTAGCCTTTGTTTGTTGTTTGTTTATTGGGTGTGCTTAAATATTGTTTATGTTTTGCATTGTTTACTTTATGCTTGCATATCATGTTTATTTTCTCGCATTCTGGACTATATTATGGGCCCCCGTGGGGGCCACATATTTTTCTGCTTTGTTTTGCAGGTGGGGGGTTTTGTGAGGTAAAAGGCCCACTACCCAGGCCAGTGACACATAGGATTAGCGTGGATGCTCATGTTGACTCCCATAGCGCTTTCTATGATCGAGCTTGACATGGGGTACCACAACTGGGCGAGGTCTTTTCATGGAACATTGTGTCTGGCACGCTTGTTTCCTCAAACACTTTGTACCCCATGGGAACTGTAGACCCTAGTGACCATTAGGGACCACTTGTCCGTGTCTAGACTACATACCCGTGAGATTGGGATGGGACAGGAAACTTGACCTTCATCATACCCGGATTTCTGCTATTCGATGAAAGGCGTCGAACCTTTGATCCTGGGACATTTGACTTATACAGAAGTTCTACATCAGTTATCTATCATAATCAACGTCGAACCTCTGAATCTAGAGGATTCGACCACATTTGACTTATACAGAAGTCCTACATCAGTTATATATCAGAATCAACGTCAAACCTCTGAATCTGGAGGATTCGACCATCTTTGACTTATGCACAAGCTATTTATCCAGAAAGCAACGTCAAACCTCTGAATCTGGAGGATTCGACCATATCTTATTGACAATGAGAAGCTACTATCCAAGAGGCCTTGATCCTGATTTATGCTGCATTCACATCATCATTAACATTTTGCATTCATACATTTGCATCCATGGTTACCAAGACTCTTACCACTCTTCCTCTCCATCAGATCAGTCAAGACGATTCCTCCACACCGATATCTGACAAGAGCCCGCAGAAGAAGAATCATGGGGAATTACAAACAAGATCAAGCTACTATCAGAAAACCCCATACCTCCTCATGGGGGCACCTTCCACCATTGGAGCCTAAAGACTTTATGTTTGTCAAAGAACATTTCATTTGCATCAAAATAAGGCCAAACTTGCCATTGTATAGATTTCTCAAGTATCTTCAACTGTATTACTTTTGTTGTTATCAAGTACTTCTCAATGTAAGAAACTCATTCTGTTCGAATAAATAAAAATAATGCAATATACATGTTTTTCTCAAATCATTTCATCTTTGTCATTATGTTCATTGATATTCAACTCATTTGTCTTAAGCAACTAAAAAAGGAGAATGATGAAAATCAAAAAACACATGAATCACTGATTGTATGCTTTTGGAACAAAGACCCTGCTGACGATGTACAGGCATTGTTTCAATTCCTAAACACTGGAGTTATAAGGGAGTGAAACCTTCGTCAACCCCTTTGAGCCTAAGGAGTAGTAGTTTCTTTTCAAAAAATACAAAACCCTCAATCTTAACCAGGGGCAGGGTAGACTTCAGTTAGTGCGACCGAGCGCTCAACTTTCAGGTATTCCATCAGAGGATCAATCAAATTCTATCTCTCGCAACAAAAAAGGAAGAACACAATCCACAATGGATGTCTCTCATTCACTAAGAAGAAGGAAGTCACAACCTTTTCATCAAGTCAATCACAAAAGTCATACAACTTGTTCTCGAACGAGACGAAAAAAGAATGAAAAGAAAGTTATGAATCACAAAAAAAAAGAAAGAAACAATAGCCCGCTAAGTCAAAAAGAAAAGAAAAGCTCGGAAGCAAATGACTTAGGAAAAAATTAGGGCATATCCCGCTGGACAACGAAAACCAAAATCAAATGAAACTTTTTCTCCAGGAAAAAATTAGGGAAAGCAAAAGAACAAGAACAAAAATCCTCCAAGGGACAAGTTGTTATAATCATCAACGAAAGCACCAAAGGGTGACTGCCACCTCCATCAAAGCCATAAAGGATCCTCATCCATCATAATCCTTCCTGAAAGGGGAATACTCGTGTCGAACTAGCTGAACGTAGGACTGGAGAACATCACGAAGAAGGGGTGGGTTAAGTAGAACTTGAGCCTTTATCCTTTGTTTCTCAAACCGTGAACCCGGCCACATTACAACCCTCGAAAGTCCTAATTGAAGCAGGGTTCGTTCCGAAAGCATACAAACTGTAAAACCATGTCAAAACTGACTCCTAATGTTGCTGTGTCATTTGTGTTAGTATCAGTACAACATTGTGACAAATAAAAACTTTTCTTCTGAGATTAACATGTGCATTGCATTCTCATTATCTTTTTCAAAACAGAATTGTCTCTAAATTCGAAAGTAAGTACTTGATACCAAGGAAATTTCAACATTGAGATTCCATCGAGTAGTCTTACAAAGGCAAAGGTTGGCCATCCACTGAGCAAATATTTGAAGAATCCATTAGGTGGAAGAGTTCCTTTCAATATGGGGCATTCATTCCTTGATCTACACTGGGGGCAGATCATTGCACATCTCCATGATTCAAGCATATCAAAGTTCTATCTCAAAAGAGCCTACAAGCTGGGGCAAGCTAGCAACAATTCATTTCTTCATCTTCAAGCAAGTGTCAGATGTCAAGACAAGTGTTGAGGAGCCAAGCCAAACACCTCACCTTCACAAGGGCTATCCTTCAAGCAACAACCTTCCTGCAAGGATTCCTCCATCCACTCCTTGTATCTTGGAAACCATCATTCCATTCATAATCATACACGCATCATGCATATCATTGCATTCTCATTATCATTTCTCCCGCATAATCCAATCATCAACAAATCAAGGGCATCCACCCTACATTGATTCTCAAGTAGAGTTTCAGAACTCCATCTAATCTATTCCATACAAAGCGGAAACCTGATCAATCAGTACACTGCATATAGAGTTCATTGCATCGCATCTCCAAAAGTGCATAAACTAAATCAAAAATTGCATATGAAGCATAAGCCAAGTTACTCATCAGATAAGGTCCCTACAAGCGTTCAATTAATAGTCCACTGGATCACTCAAAGTTACCATTGTGGTGTCATCTCCCAAACTCAATCATGTTCATCTTTCTTCAACCCAGAGTTGATGTCTTTGTGTTCAACCCAGAGTTGACTCTCCCTTCATCTTTTAACCCCGAGTTAATTATATTTCCCCACTCAACCCAGAGTTGACGGCTATCCTTTGTTCAATCCATAATTGATTTTTTTCTCCTTTCCCACTCAACCCAGAGTTGACGGTTATGTCTTGCCTTTTCCCACTCAACCCAGAGTTGACGGTTATTTTTTATTCAACCCAGAGTTGATCTTTTCATTTTCTCACTCAACCCAGAGTTGACGGTTATCCTTTATTCAATCCAGAATTGACTTTTTGTTTCCCACTCAACCCAGAGTTGACGGTTATCTTCTTTCTTTCCCACTCAACCCAGAGTTGACGGTTATCTTTTGTCCTTTCCCACTCAACCCAGAGTTGACGGTTATATTTTATCTTTTCCCACTCAACCCAGAGTTGACGGTTACTTCTTTCTCAACCCAGAGTCGATGATTATCTTTTGTCCTTTCCCTCTCAACCCAGAGTTGACGGTTATCTTTTCTCCTTCCCCATTCAACCCAGAGTTGACGGATATCTTTTATTCAACCCAGAGTTGACGGTTATCTCTTGCTTCCTTTCCCACTCAACCGAGAGTTGACAGTTATCTCTTGTGTCTTTTTCCACTCAACCCAGAGTTGACGGTTATCTTTTATTCAACCCAGAGTTGACGGTTATCTCTTGCTTCCTTTCCCACTCAACCCAGAGTTGACGGTTATCTCTTGTGTCTTTTTCCACTCAACCTAGAGTTGACGGTTATCTTTTGTTCAACCCATAGTTGATCCTTTCCTTTTCCCACTCAACCCAGAGTTGACGGTTATCATTTGTTTCCTTCTCCCACTCAACCCAGAGTTGACGGTTATCATTTGTTCAATCCAGAATTGATTTCTTCTTTCCCACTCAACCCAGAGTTGACGGTTATCCCTTGTTCAATCCAGAATTGATTATCTTTCCCACTCAACCCAGAGTTGATCTCCTTGCTTTCTTTCTCAACCCATAGTTGATGCCCATATCTTGTTCCACTAATACTGATTTCCCTTTATTCTTCCACCTGGAGTTGACCTACTTTTCTTTTTCAACCCAGAGTTGATGTTTATTTCATTTCTAACCCAAAGCTGATATTCCTCAGTGGAGTTGACATCATTTTCCCCAGTGGATCCTATCTCTCATTAGGCAAATTTTCAGGTTCTTTTGATATTTAATCTTCTTCTACCTTGAATGCTCGAAAGGCTGACGCCAATCTCTCCTTCAGGTTTAAGACGATTAAATAGGGGCAGCTGTTGCACCCCAAAATTTGCCCATATAATTTTTTATTTCTAACCGGCTTATGCATCTTATAATCTCATTCATTAGGTCATAAATAAAGTCATGCATTCATCAATAATCTAGCATGGGATCAAGAAATCTGGCAAGCTATGACTCATATGTGATTTGAAGATTTTCACATCAAATGAGTTTGATTTAACTGGTTTTTATTGAGCATGGATTAAATTAGTGTGTGATTCTCCTCAATATACAAGGCTTTTTCACCTTCAATAGTTATCACGATCAAGGAAATTATAAGGTTCTAATCAAAGTTTCTGAGCTGGGCGAGCTTATTTCAAATGGGGTTGACGTGATTAGAACTATCTCTCTATTTATGTGTTTGATTCATCCCTTAAATACAAAAAGAAATAAACTCCTTTGGTTCATGATTCATTGCTCGAGGTATAAATTATCTCTTTGGCTCTAATACGAAGGCTTGAGGCATCATGGTATAAAGGATTACCCATTGAATTCAGAATACAAGATTAAGAGTTTTGACTTTGCTTTTGAAGCTATATTATGTCATCCATTCACATTTGCAAAGTTTAAAGGATATATTTAGAAATTCAACTTGAAAGAAAAAAAATAAAGACATTGAAGGTAATTCATCTCAAATACAAAATCATTGAATCACATGGAGATGTCACTTGAAATTCAAGAGATTACAAACATTACATCATTTAAAATCCATCCATATTTACACAAAAATCAAGTCCAAGTTATTACATCATTACATTCCATCAAATAAATACAAAGAAAAAGAACCACTACAATTATGTTACATCACCATTCTTTCACAAGTCAATATTCCTATCCTAAACTTATTTCTCTTCATTTCTTCAACCTTCATTCTTCAAGCTATGTCTGTTCCGAATAGCTCCCTAGCAATGCTGCCACAATTCAAGGCTTCATCATGCTCCAAAAATAAAAAAGCTCCTTGCCTGCACACAACAGTAACAAAACCTGCCAAGAGACTTGTGCATACCCTATACTACCCTGCATGTAACCAATTTCCAACCACCTTTTGTAACTAACATTTCAGTTATAGCCAACTGTTACTAACTGACATAACAGAGAAGCAGAAACTTCTAAAAAACTCCTAACTGCTTTTAACCATCAACTGATTTCTAACAGAACCCAACCATCTTATAACTAACCTAATAGCATCTAACTACCTTCTTAGCACCTGAAACAGAATGATAACTACCCTTACCAACTTCAGAGCATAACTAACTGAATGTAACAAACTTATACCAGAGATAACAGAAAGTCAGTGTGTAACTAACATGAGAAGCCTCTATATATCAGCATCACCATTCACATTTCAGGGTGCCACCACTTCTCCACCATTTTTCACTTTCATTCATCATCATCTTCATCTCTTCACCACCTCCAATCATCACCTTCACTCCACCTTCACCTTCTCACTCTCAATTTCTATATATTAAGACCTCACCATTCATCAACTACACATAATTTCCACCGTTTTTCACATAATCATCAATCTTCATCATTCACTTTCTTCAGATTCATCCTTCAATCTCACACCATTACATCATCCACTTTCTTCATCTTCTCCACACTCTCAGAATCATCTTCACTGCATTCCAATCCCTCTAAAATTCACGAGATCTGCAGAAACTCCAACGCTCAACTCTCTTCACCAGTTCTTCAATCTTCTTCCTCTCCGATTCTCTCCAACCAATATCACCCTCCAATCTCCATCATCATCAACATGTTCATCTCTGCGGTTACATCAGCACAACAACGATAACTTCAGAACTCGAGAGCAAGAGAAAAGAAAGAGAATTCGAAAACGAAAAGAGAGCAAGAAGCATACCTGAGCTAAAGATCATTCACGCGTTTATTTCGCGATTCAAGCAGCACGGATTCTCCCTTATGGTTTTCATCCACGATTGTTGTTGCTTCGTCGTTCAGGTAAGTTCTGATTCTCCCCTTTCCTCATTGTTCACGCATTTCTTGCCACCATGGTGTATAACGGTTCTCTATATGTCAAACCCCTAAGGTCCCGCGTTCCAATTCAACATTTTCATCGCTATTTTAGAAAGTTAGGGTTTGTAGCTCCTCTCTTAGATTAGGGTGAATCAAGAGGAAATCAGACGAGTTAGGTTGAATTTGGAGATGAGAGTGAGGCGAGAATGATGGAGTCTTCTCATGGTTTCACGGCGGCGAGATTTTATTTCGTCGGAGACGACGGGCGTTGCAGCGCCGTTCGCGAGTGAAGAAAGGAACGAGAGAGTCTGAATGTGTAACTTCAATGGTCATATTTCTAACCCTAGCCCCTTTTTGATTAATAATTTGGTATTAACATTAGAAATTAAGTTAACTAATTGATAACAATGTGAATTAAAATGAGGTTAATTTCATTAGTTGTCATTAATTATTATAAGGTTTAGTTTGAATAAAATCTGATTTGGATCATGAAAATCTGGATCATTACCATGGGCCACTAATTGCTATTCATCATCTTTGAGCCCATAATACTTTTTTTGGTAACCTGAAAGTCTGATACAAAAATTATATTGGGCCATACGAATTGCAATTTGCACCCCCTGTTCATGTTAGATTTAGGCTTTTTCATATAGTTTTTTCATGTTATTTTTAGATAATAAAAATACTCATTTTTAGACCTTTAATGCAATTTTTTACATATAAAAATGACCATAAAAAATACTAGTTTTTAGGCTAATTGTTTTAGTCTTTTTACTTGATTTGTAATTCAATTCCCTCTCATAAAAATCAATATAAAAATAATGGTACTCTAACTCACTTTTGTGCTATATTTTGACTTGTTCTATTTCATGCTCTTGTACTATTTTCATGTATCCTACTTGTTGACTTCTAATTGTGATCTTTATTTTCATATTATTTTATTCCTAACCTTAGGTAGAAACCATGATAACATTAGGTAGAAATTCCCTTCATACTTAGGCTAGCTTCTTTTCCTTTTCAACATTAAAACATCTAATAAATATCAAAATAAAATCCCTTTAAAAAATACAAAGAAAACACTTAATAAAACATTAATAAAAAAGTGAAAATCATTAAAAAGGGAATGGAAGCTTGAATCTCCCTTGCTTTAGGGAATCATTCGAGTGATTGGATCTCCCTTGCTTTAGGGAGCCATTCGAGCGTAAGTTCCCAATTTCTAAAAAACACAAACCAAAGAGCAACTCGAGTCTCCCTTGCTTTAGGATGCCACTTGAACGCTCAAACTCTTTTCTCTATCTCGCCTCCGAGGCATTCTTTAATCGGACACGTTATTTCCGCTCCATTCCCAGCTTAAGACTCCAGAGGCCGAGCAGCGGAGTGCGAATGTAACTTCGTCCACTAAAAAACACAAAAACAAACAAAAACTAAAGAGCCGAACTTATTTATAAATAATTATTTATAAACTTATTTTTTCCCCCGTGTTTCTTTTTCTTTCATTTGCATGCATTCCCTTAGCATTAAGCTTTAGATTTATAGTACACACCCTTTAGATAGCAACAAACATAGGTGGATACCATCGAGTACGATGGGCGTGAGGGGTGCTAGCACCTTCCCCTTGCGTAACCGACTCCCGTACCCTATCTCTGGTCGAAAGACCTCGTTCTTATTCATCTTAGGTTTGCTGACGTTCCTTTCCTCTTAGGATAGATATGTTAGTGGCGACTCTGTTCACATTTCGGGAGCGTGCGACAGCTGGCGACTCTGCTGGGGACGTCAGACCTATTGCAGGTCCGTACTTAGCGAGTCGATCCTAGCCTTTGTTTGTTGTTTGTTTATTGGGTGTGCTTAAATATTGTTTATGTTTTGCATTGTTTACTTTATGCTTGCATATCATGTTTATTTTCTCGCATTCTGGACTATATTATGGGCCCCCGTGGGGGCCACATATTTTTCTGCTTTGTTTTGCAGGTGGGGGGTTTTGTGAGGTAAAAGGCCCACTACCCAGGCCAGTGACACATAGGATTAGCGTGGATGCTCATGTTGACTCCCATAGCGCTTTCTATGATCGAGCTTGACATGGGGTACCACAACTGGGCGAGGTCTTTTCATGGAACATTGTGTCTGGCACGCTTGTTTCCTCAAACACTTTGTACCCCATGGGAACTGTAGACCCTAGTGACCATTAGGGACCACTTGTCCGTGTCTAGACTACATACCCGTGAGATTGGGATGGGACAGGAAACTTGACCTTCATCATACCCGGATTTCTGCTATTCGATGAAAGGCGTCGAACCTTTGATCCTGGGACATTTGACTTATACAGAAGTTCTACATCAGTTATCTATCATAATCAACGTCGAACCTCTGAATCTAGAGGATTCGACCACATTTGACTTATACAGAAGTCCTACATCAGTTATATATCAGAATCAACGTCAAACCTCTGAATCTGGAGGATTCGACCATCTTTGACTTATGCACAAGCTATTTATCCAGAAAGCAACGTCAAACCTCTGAATCTGGAGGATTCGACCATATCTTATTGACAATGAGAAGCTACTATCCAAGAGGCCTTGATCCTGATTTATGCTGCATTCACATCATCATTAACATTTTGCATTCATACATTTGCATCCATGGTTACCAAGACTCTTACCACTCTTCCTCTCCATCAGATCAGTCAAGACGATTCCTCCACACCGATATCTGACAAGAGCCCGCAGAAGAAGAATCATGGGGAATTACAAACAAGATCAAGCTACTATCAGAAAACCCCATACCTCCTCATGGGGGCACCTTCCACCATTGGAGCCTAAAGACTTTATGTTTGTCAAAGAACATTTCATTTGCATCAAAATAAGGCCAAACTTGCCATTGTATAGATTTCTCAAGTATCTTCAACTGTATTACTTTTGTTGTTATCAAGTACTTCTCAATGTAAGAAACTCATTCTGTTCGAATAAATAAAAATAATGCAATATACATGTTTTTCTCAAATCATTTCATCTTTGTCATTATGTTCATTGATATTCAACTCATTTGTCTTAAGCAACTAAAAAAGGAGAATGATGAAAATCAAAAAACACATGAATCACTGATTGTATGCTTTTGGAACAAAGACCCTGCTGACGATGTACAGGCATTGTTTCAATTCCTAAACACTGGAGTTATAAGGGAGTGAAACCTTCGTCAACCCCTTTGAGCCTAAGGAGTAGTAGTTTCTTTTCAAAAAATACAAAACCCTCAATCTTAACCAGGGGCAGGGTAGACTTCAGTTAGTGCGACCGAGCGCTCAACTTTCAGGTATTCCATCAGAGGATCAATCAAATTCTATCTCTCGCAACAAAAAAGGAAGAACACAATCCACAATGGATGTCTCTCATTCACTAAGAAGAAGGAAGTCACAACCTTTTCATCAAGTCAATCACAAAAGTCATACAACTTGTTCTCGAACGAGACGAAAAAAGAATGAAAAGAAAGTTATGAATCACAAAAAAAAAGAAAGAAACAATAGCCCGCTAAGTCAAAAAGAAAAGAAAAGCTCGGAAGCAAATGACTTAGGAAAAAATTAGGGCATATCCCGCTGGACAACGAAAACCAAAATCAAATGAAACTTTTTCTCCAGGAAAAAATTAGGGAAAGCAAAAGAACAAGAACAAAAATCCTCCAAGGGACAAGTTGTTATAATCATCAACGAAAGCACCAAAGGGTGACTGCCACCTCCATCAAAGCCATAAAGGATCCTCATCCATCATAATCCTTCCTGAAAGGGGAATACTCGTGTCGAACTAGCTGAACGTAGGACTGGAGAACATCACGAAGAAGGGGTGGGTTAAGTAGAACTTGAGCCTTTATCCTTTGTTTCTCAAACCGTGAACCCGGCCACATTACAACCCTCGAAAGTCCTAATTGAAGCAGGGTTCGTTCCGAAAGCATACAAACTGTAAAACCATGTCAAAACTGACTCCTAATGTTGCTGTGTCATTTGTGTTAGTATCAGTACAACATTGTGACAAATAAAAACTTTTCTTCTGAGATTAACATGTGCATTGCATTCTCATTATCTTTTTCAAAACAGAATTGTCTCTAAATTCGAAAGTAAGTACTTGATACCAAGGAAATTTCAACATTGAGATTCCATCGAGTAGTCTTACAAAGGCAAAGGTTGGCCATCCACTGAGCAAATATTTGAAGAATCCATTAGGTGGAAGAGTTCCTTTCAATATGGGGCATTCATTCCTTGATCTACACTGGGGGCAGATCATTGCACATCTCCATGATTCAAGCATATCAAAGTTCTATCTCAAAAGAGCCTACAAGCTGGGGCAAGCTAGCAACAATTCATTTCTTCATCTTCAAGCAAGTGTCAGATGTCAAGACAAGTGTTGAGGAGCCAAGCCAAACACCTCACCTTCACAAGGGCTATCCTTCAAGCAACAACCTTCCTGCAAGGATTCCTCCATCCACTCCTTGTATCTTGGAAACCATCATTCCATTCATAATCATACACGCACCATGCATATCATTGCATTCTCATTATCATTTCTCCCGCATAATCCAATCATCAACAAATCAAGGGCATCCACCCTACATTGATTCTCAAGTAGAGTTTCAGAACTCCATCTAATCTATTCCATACAAAGCGGAAACCTGATCAATCAGTACACTGCATATAGAGTTCATTGCATCGCATCTCCAAAAGTGCATAAACTAAATCAAAAATTGCATATGAAGCATAAGCCAAGTTACTCATCAGATAAGGTCCCTACAAGCGTTCAATTAATAGTCCACTGGATCACTCAAAGTTACCATTGTGGTGTCATCTCCCAAACTCAATCATGTTCATCTTTCTTCAACCCAGAGTTGATGTCTTTGTGTTCAACCCAGAGTTGACTCTCCCTTCATCTTTTAACCCCGAGTTAATTATATTTCCCCACTCAACCCAGAGTTGACGGCTATCCTTTGTTCAATCCATAATTGATTTTTTTCTCCTTTCCCACTCAACCCAGAGTTGACGGTTATGTCTTGCCTTTTCCCACTCAACCCAGAGTTGACGGTTATTTTTTATTCAACCCAGAGTTGATCTTTTCATTTTCTCACTCAACCCAGAGTTGACGGTTATCCTTTATTCAATCCAGAATTGACTTTTTGTTTCCCACTCAACCCAGAGTTGACGGTTATCTTCTTTCTTTCCCACTCAACCCAGAGTTGACGGTTATCTTTTGTCCTTTCCCACTCAACCCAGAGTTGACGGTTATATTTTATCTTTTCCCACTCAACCCAGAGTTGACGGTTACTTCTTTCTCAACCCAGAGTCGATGATTATCTTTTGTCCTTTCCCTCTCAACCCAGAGTTGACGGTTATCTTTTCTCCTTCCCCATTCAACCCAGAGTTGACGGATATCTTTTATTCAACCCAGATTTGACGGTTATCTCTTGCTTCCTTTCCCACTCAACCGAGAGTTGACAGTTATCTCTTGTGTCTTTTTCCACTCAACCCAGAGTTGACGGTTATCTTTTATTCAACCCAGAGTTGACGGTTATCTCTTGCTTCCTTTCCCACTCAACCCAGAGTTGACGGTTATCTCTTGTGTCTTTTTCCACTCAACCTAGAGTTGACGGTTATCTTTTGTTCAACCCATAGTTGATCCTTTCCTTTTCCCACTCAACCCAGAGTTGACGGTTATCATTTGTTTCCTTCTCCCACTCAACCCAGAGTTGACGGTTATCATTTGTTCAATCCAGAATTGATTTCTTCTTTCCCACTCAACCCAGAATTGACGGTTATCCCTTGTTCAATCCAGAATTGATTATCTTTCCCACTCAACCCAGAGTTGATCTCCTTGCTTTCTTTCTCAACCCATAGTTGATGCCCATATCTTGTTCCACTAATACTGATTTCCCTTTATTCTTCCACCTGGAGTTGACCTACTTTTCTTTTTCAACCTAGAGTTGATGTTTATTTCATTTCTAACCCAAAGCTGATATTCCTCAGTGGAGTTGACATCATTTTCCCCAGTGGATCCTATCTCTCATTAGGCAAATTTTCAGGTTCTTTTGATATTTAATCTTCTTCTACCTTGAATGCTCGAAAGGCTGACGCCAATCTCTCCTTCAGGTTTAAGACGATTAAATAGGGGCAGCTGTTGCACCCCAAAATTTGCCCATATAATTTTTTATTTCTAACCGGCTTATGCATCTTATAATCTCATTCATTAGGTCATAAATAAAGTCATGCATTCATCAATAATCTAGCATGGGATCAAGAAATCTGGCAAGCTATGACTCATATGTGATTTGAAGATTTTCACATCAAATGAGTTTGATTTAACTGGTTTTTATTGAGCATGGATTAAATTAGTGTGTGATTCTCCTCAATATACAAGGCTTTTTCACCTTCAATAGTTATCACGATCAAGGAAATTATAAGGTTCTAATCAAAGTTTCTGAGCTGGGCGAGCTTATTTCAAATGGGGTTGACGTGATTAGAACTATCTCTCTATTTATGTGTTTGATTCATCCCTTAAATACAAAAAAAAATAAACTCCTTTGGTTCATGATTCATTGCTCGAGGTATAAATTATCTCTTTGGCTCTAATACGAAGGCTTGAGGCATCATGGTATAAAGGATTACCCATTGAATTCAGAATACAAGATTAAGAGTTTTGACTTTGCTTTTGAAGCTATATTATGTCATCCATTCACATTTGCAAAGTTTAAAGGATATATTTAGAAATTCAACTTGAAAGAAAAAAAATAAAGACATTGAAGGTAATTCATCTCAAATACAAAATCATTGAATCACATGGAGATGTCACTTGAAATTCAAGAGATTACAAACATTACATCATTTAAAATCCATCCATATTTACACAAAAATCAAGTCCAAGTTATTACATCATTACATTCCATCAAATAAATACAAAGAAAAAGAACCACTACAATTATGTTACATCACCATTCTTTCACAAGTCAATATTCCTATCCTAAACTTATTTCTCTTCATTTCTTCAACCTTCATTCTTCAAGCTATGTCTGTTCCGAATAGCTCCCTAGCAATGCTGCCACAATTCAAGGCTTCATCATGCTCCAAAAATAAAAAAGCTCCTTGCCTGCACACAACAGTAACAAAACCTGCCAAGAGACTTGTGCATACCCTATACTACCCTGCATGTAACCAATTTCCAACCACCTTTTGTAACTAACATTTCAGTTATAGCCAACTGTTACTAACTGACATAACAGAGAAGCAGAAACTTCTAAAAAACTCCTAACTGCTTTTAACCATCAACTGATTTCTAACAGAACCCAACCATCTTATAACTAACCTAATAGCATCTAACTACCTTCTTAGCACCTGAAACAGAATGATAACTACCCTTACCAACTTCAGAGCATAACTAACTGAATGTAACAAACTTATACCAGAGATAACAGAAAGTCAGTGTGTAACTAACATGAGAAGCCTCTATATATCAGCATCACCATTCACATTTCAGGGTGCCACCACTTCTCCACCATTTTTCACTTTCATTCATCATCATCTTCATCTCTTCACCACCTCCAATCATCACCTTCACTCCACCTTCACCTTCTCACTCTCAATTTCTATATATTAAGACCTCACCATTCATCAACTACACATAATTTCCACCGTTTTTCACATAATCATCAATCTTCATCATTCACTTTCTTCAGATTCATCCTTCAATCTCACACCATTACATCATCCACTTTCTTCATCTTCTCCACACTCTCAGAATCATCTTCACTGCATTCCAATCCCTCTAAAATTCACGAGATCTGCAGAAACTCCAACGCTCAACTCTCTTCACCAGTTCTTCAATCTTCTTCCTCTCCGATTCTCTCCAACCAATATCACCCTCCAATCTCCATCATCATCAACATGTTCATCTCTGCGGTTACATCAGCACAACAACGATAACTTCAGAACTCGAGAGCAAGAGAAAAGAAAGAGAATTCGAAAACGAAAAGAGAGCAAGAAGCATACCTGAGCTAAAGATCATTCACGTGTTTATTTCGCAATTCAAGTAGCACGAATTCTCCCTTATGGTTTTCATCCACGATTTTTGTGCTCCGTTGTTCAGGTAAGTTCTAATTCTCCCCTTTCCTCATATGTTCACGCATTTCCTGCCACCACGGTGTATAACGGTTCTCTAAAAGTCAAACCCCTAAGGTCCCGCGTTCCAATTCAACATTTACATCGCTATTTTAGAAAGTTAGGGTTTGTAGATCCTCTCTTAGATTAGGGTGAATCAAGAGGAAATCAGACGAGTTAGGTTGAATTTGGAGATGAGAGTGAGGCGAGAATGATGGAGTCTTCTCATGGTTTCACGGCGGCGAGATTTTATTTCGTCGGAGATGGCGGGCGTTGCAGCGCCGTTCGCGAGTGAAGGAAGGAACGAGAGAGTCTTAATGTGTAACTTCAATGGTCATATTTCTAACCCTAGCCCCTTTTTGATTAATAATTTGGTATTAACATTAGAAATTAAGTTAACTAATTGATAACAATGTGAATTAAAATGAGGTTAATTTCATTAGTTGTCATTAATTATTATAAGGTTTAGATTGAATAAAATCTGATTTGGATCATGAAAATCTGGATCATTACCATGGGCCACTAATTGCTATTCATCATCTTTGAGCCCATAATACTTTTTTTGGTAACCTGAAAGTCTGATACAAAAATTATATTGGGCCATACGAATTGCAATTTGCACCCCCTGTTCATGTTAGATTTAGGCTTTTTCATATAGTTTTTTCATGTTATTTTTAGATAATAAAAATACTCATTTTTAGACCTTTAATGCAATTTTTTACATATAAAAATGATCATAAAAAATACTAGTTTTTAGGCTAATTGTTTTAGTCTTTTTACTTGATTTGTAATTCAATTCCCTCTCATAAAAATCAATATAAAAATAATAGTACTTTTACTCACTTTTGTGCTATATTTTGACTTGTTCTATTTCATGCTCTTGTACTATTTTCATGTATCCTACTTGTTGACTTCTAATTGTGATCTTTATTTTCATATTCTTTTATTTCTAACCTTAGGTAGAAACCATGATAACATTAGGTAGAAATTCCCTTCATACTTAGGCTAGCTTCTTTTCCTTTTCAACATTAAAACATCTAATAAATATCAAAATAAAATCCCTTTAAAAAATACAAAGAAAACACTTAATAAAACATTAATATAAAAGTGAAAATCATTAAAAAGGGAATGGAAGCTTGAATCTCCCTTGCTTTAGGGAATCATTCGAGTGCTTGGATCTCCCTTGCTTTAGGGAACAATTCGAGCGTAAGTTCCCAATTTCTAAAAAACACAAACCAAAGAGCAACTCGAGTCTCCCTTGCTTTAGGGTGCCACTTGAACGCTCAAACTCTTTTCTCTATCTCGCCTCCGAGGCATTCTTTAATCGGACACGTTATTTCCGCTCCATTCCCAGCTTAAGACTCCAGAGGTCGAGCAGCGGAGTGCGAATGTAACTTCGTCCACTAAAAAACACAAAAACAAACAAAAACTAAAGAGCCGAACTACGGCGCTCTGATTCCTGAAAAGGATACGTAGGCATTAGGTCGCGGGGCCTAAGCGAGCACAATTATTTATAAACTTATTGATCAGTGCATTTTTATGCACGTTCTTCCATGTTTGTACTCAAGCATTTCTTCGGTTTGTTTTATTTATTTTTATGTTTTAATATGTTTTTATATTTTATTTTATTTTTGCACTTATTTGTTTTTCGTATTAATTTTTCAGCAATAACAGTCTGCACGGAAACGATCATATCTGGAGTTCCAGGAGTCCGATTGAGGCGTTCTAATAATCGCCGGAAAGCTAAGAGAAAGAGCTACAATTCTTATGTTTGAGTCAAAGTCAGAATCGGACTGTAGAAGGGCCAGAATTTGCGTTGAAGTTGCTGCACTAGCTTTAGTTAAGTTTCGGGTTAATTGGTTTTGGGCCTGGGTCGTATGTTTGACCCAGTTGGATTGTAAAACGGGTCGTGGCTTTGACTTAGGTTAGGCAGCCGCGGTTACTGTTCATCTATCTTCCATTCACGAATTTTAGAGAGCTTTTCACGATTTGCTATGGAGAACTAAACCATCCGGACGGATTTACTGTATTCAGGTTCAATGCTTTGAGTTTGTTATAACTACAATTAGATTTCTATTCCTTTCAATAATATTATATGATCATTGTTTGCTTAATTCGATTTTCTTATAATATTGTTGATTTAATTTGGATTGATACATGTTCTTGAATTTTGATCGCAATTCGACTCTGCTTAACCGTTGAATTTGCGATATCTTTAACCGTATGCTTAATCCGGCAATAGGGATATATATCTTACGATGTCGATCACGCTTGTTGAATGATATTGTGTTCAAATAGGATAGAGATCGTAGTTGTATCAATCGATGATAAGTAGAACCCGAAACAGTGAATTCGTTTGCATTTTAATCACTTATTTCAAAACAGCTTATTCTCAGAATCACTTATTTTAAGCGCTTTTTCTGTAATTCGACCACCAAACCAATCCCCCCCTTAATCGATTTAGCTTTTAGTTAATAAAAATCAAGAGTCCTTGAGAGACGATACACGAGTTACCGTTACCGTTGTTACTACAGTTTGCAATTTTACTCGAATTTGACCCGCGTGCGACAGCGGATCACTTATTTTTCCCCCGTGTTTCTTTTTCTTTCATTTGCATGCATTCCCTTAGCATTAAGCTTTAGATTTATAGTACACACCCTTTAGATAGCAACAAACATAGGTGGATACCATCGAGTACGATGGGCGTGAGGGGTGCTAGCACCTTCCCCTTGCGTAACCGACTCCCGTACCCTATCTCTGGTCGAAAGACCTCGTTCTTATTCATCTTAGGTTTGCTGACGTTCCTTTCCTCTTAGGATAGATATGTTAGTGGCGACTCTGTTCACATTTCGCGAGCGTGCGACAGTCTTTCACCTAGTTTATATGTTTCTTGTATCATAAATAACATTACCGCATATTATTCTATACATATATGTACGGGGTGTTACACCTTCAATGTGCAAAAGGCGTCGTTGCTTATGTAAAATATTATCACACAAATACTCCCAAGTGTTATTCCAAACAAAATCTGGGCGAGATATTTGCTTTGACAATAATAAAGTTGCAAACAATAGGCACAAATATTCTCCTGTACCCCATTGGCTTGCCTCCACAATTGCATCTATGTATTCCTTATCATCATCCAAAAATCTCAATGCATAGCAAGCCTCCTTAAAAGTCTTCTTTGTATCATTATTAACTGTTTTTATTTCTTCGAAAGATGCAGGACCCTTCACATGATTTAGCAAAGTTCTCAAATAAAATATCTCACCAGATTTAGGGGGAACAAAATGTAGTCTTCCAATTGCAAATCCTTATTTTCGTGGAGCCCATTTATGTTCTTCAACTTTCCACACAAACTTTGTTGGAAATTGACTGTATGTAAGATTTTTTTGCTTCAGGATATATTTTGTTGGCATCCATCCATGCCAAAAAATTTGTAAAATGAACATATTTTTTGTTCACAACATCCTGAATGTCAGCATAATCATCATATATCACATGTTGCTCATTCTTTAAATGAAAATTTAGTCGTTCCACTGATGGTTCTCTATAATTAATATCAAAAGAAAACATTCTCCAAACAGCTTCACATGCTGACAAATATCTACAGTCGTAGTACATCTTTATTTCATCCAAACAATCAGATTTATTTTGCTCATTTCCACTGCTATAAAAGGCAACAGTGACTCGATCATGCCCTTTGTTAACATATTTAAAAAGATATTTAATTGACCGTGACTGATTGCACCACTCCACATTTATATGAGCATTATACTTCAATAACAAATGTTTATTATAAGGAACCACAAACCTGTTATCTACAAATGAGTCACCTTTTTGAATAAACACATCATTGTCTCTCCTTTTATATACCTGATATCCATCTTCATCAATAACGGTAGAATCAACAAATTTTTTTGGAAAATGTTTTGAACATTTTCCATTATGCATGCATGGAGATTTTTTATTTTGAGCGCCGCATGGACCATGAATCATCAATAAAGATACCACTTTAAACAACTCAGGCTCTTTATCTTTATCTGGAATCTCGGCAGATATTATTTTGTCAATATCATTATGACAGACACACTTATAATTAGTTTGAAGGAAAACCAATATGTGAGCATGTGGGAGTCCACGCTTTTGAAACTCAATTGTGTATATTACTGCAAGTTTGAAGTAAATAAGTTCAATTAATATTAAATGTTAGATAAAAATACATTTGAGTAATAATTATATAAAAAATATTAGATGAGGAATGAAAGTACATATAAGGTTACCTGATTTGACTTTTCCAAAAATAGTGCCTTTCTTGTTGTCTTTTATTAACTGATCAAGTTTAATTTTGAAAAGTCGAATCACTAAATCGGACCTATCCTCTGGCTTTAGGTGATATGTTTTCAAAAAATCAACCAATTCAGGCCATTTATGGTTACATGTGAAAGTGATAAATAAGTCAGGATATCCTGCCCAACCACAAATTGCCATGGCATCCTGATAATTTTGTATCATATATCTTGCTCCACCAACAAATGTAGACGGCAACACAATTCTTTTTCCTGATGAAGTTGGAATAGTCTCTCCTCTAAGAATGGCCTCAGTTAACCCCTTGTAGATTTCTGCTCTTAAGTCTTTTTGATGATCTCTAATCCACTTCAAGCGTGAAGACTCTATTGTGTGGTGTCGTTTTTTTACCTCCCCGTTTCACTTGGGAGGACGGCACGCTAGACCCTTCACGCGAAATTTGGAAGGAGAATGCGCCTAGGGCGGGATGAATTTTGTTTCAGTTCTTCCTACGATATCACACGAACTTTTTAATTGTCCTAACGAGTAGGAGAAGGGAAAAAGAACTCAAATTAACCCTAGGAGTTTGCTAAGTGTGGGGATTCACCTAGACTAGAAATTCTGGAGTCCGGGGGGTCGGAAGAAATATAAACAAATATTATCAGAGAAAATTCTAACTGTTAAATTCTAGAGTTAGAGTTTTATTGATTGCTCTGTTATACTCCCAATTCTTTGAAAACCTAATATCCATAGGAATCGTTTTGAAATTTGAAAATAAATAATTTAGTTTTCAAATAAAAGTCATTATTGTTTAAAATAAAATAGGCATTGTATTGAAATTGACCCTTAAGATTAAACATTATTATCTTATTCATGTGCTAATTTTGTGTGTAATAAAGAACCATATAAAAAAGGACATGTGAGTTGGAGAAAAAATAAAATTTTAACAAATGCAAATGTAAAATTTTAAATATAAATGAAAAATATGAAATAATTTACTTAATTGTAAATTTAACAATAATTATATAGAAAACAATGATCCACAAAAAATGTTTAAGATAGGTTAAGAACACAATAGCAAAATTGGGTCAGGTAATTTAATAATTGACGGTCCAACAACAATTAAAAGAAAATGATATAGATCACTATGGTTTAATTATAAATGAAAAATGATCATATAAATTCAATTATATTAAATAATCATAGAAAAAATACTATAAAATGGAGATAATAAAAATGAAATATTAACATTTAAAAATAAAAATTATCTCTCAATTAATAGTAATTGTTGATTAAAATAAAATAGCTACTATGTTGATAATGACCCGTGAAATAAAAAAATTAATTTGATACGATATAAAATATATTTAAAAACAAATGTAAAATAAACAATAATCATGGAAATTTAATTGTATTAAATAATGATAAAAAATCGTGAGATGGAGAAAAAAAATAAAAATAAAGATATTATCTCTCAAATAAAGACAATGATTGATTAAAATAAAATAGACATTATG
This sequence comes from Vicia villosa, assembly GCF_029867415.1. Taxonomy (NCBI): domain Eukaryota; kingdom Viridiplantae; phylum Streptophyta; class Magnoliopsida; order Fabales; family Fabaceae; genus Vicia; species Vicia villosa. The sequence continues at coordinate 219,229,429 of NC_081180.1, read as the reverse complement.
TTGATAGTGACCCGTGAGATAATAAATAAATAAATAGAGAAAAAAATTAAAATGAAAGTAAGAAAGTGTGAAAAAATGTGAGATAAATTTGAAATTTTAATTAAGATAGAGAAAATGTGTAATGATCGATTAAAAAAAATTAAATATTGAGTTGATAGTGGCCCGTGAAATAATTAAATATTTTTGGGAATAATAATTAAATGATCGATTATTAATATTTTTTGCGATAATAGATAAATATTGAATAATTAAAATGAAAGTATGGAAAAATGAAATGCGAAAGAAATTTGAAATTTTTAGTAAGATTAAAATTTAAAAATAGATTATTAATATTTTTTGTGATAATAAATAAATTAAGAAAAATTAAAATGAAAGTAAGAAAGTGTGGGAAAATGAAATGTAAAAGAAATTTAAATATGACTTCCATCATCCATGGCTTACATGTGATGTCATCATTCATGCAATAAAGTTGTAGGGAAAATGTTATTTAATTTGGACCAATGAAAAGCTAACACTTGGGGCATCCATTCAATAAAGTTGAAAGAGTGAATACTTAATTTGTTAGTTACAAAAATGACCTTTTATTAGTGCAAATAAATTTTAATGAAAGGGTAATTTAGGCAATTTGGTCAATCTATTATTAATGAATAGATAGTAGATAGTAGATAGTAGATAGTAGAGTAGATAGTAGATTGCATTTGGATTTTTTCTATAGGAACCAATTACAAGGTGACACGTGATACAGGACCACACAACATTAGAGAAAATACTATCAGTACATACATGAAACCAAACTTAATCTTCTTCTTCACCTATATTTTCACAGAGCATATAACATAACACCAACAAGGAAAAATTATTATTTCCACATCAAAATTCAGATCTAGCATAAAATAGATGTACCACAATGGAGAGCAAGAAAGCTAACCATACATAGGATCTGAGACAGCACAACAACGACTGGAGTTTCGAATCGGAGGAAGACGGCGGTGGTTCTCGGTAATGAACGGCGGGACGGTGTTGTGCTGGCCGTGGCTGAACCGCGGATCGGGGGTGGTAGTCGGAGATTGAAGCGATGCGTTTTCGTGTAACTCATCATGGCTGGTCGTGATTTGCTTTGATTATTGTTGAACCAACATCGGGGGTGGCTCGTCGGCAGACGACGTCGTGAGGGGGCTGATTGCCGTCACAGAAGTGGTGCTGGACAGCCGTGATTTTGATGATGTTGCTCTTCTCTTCTTCTAATCTCTGCAAAAAAAAACTTAAGCTTTTGATTATAAGTTAGCACATGATTAAATTGTTAGAGCATGATTTGGTCATGGTAGCATGGAGAAATTATATGAAATATGATGTTTTGATAATAGTTGGTAATGACTTTTGAGAAATTGTTTGGAACTTAGAATATGGTGAGATTAAATTTGTGAAGTTAACATGATGATATTTGGTGAAGATGACTTTTTTTTTTTTTTGAACAGAAGTGAAGATGACTTTATGTGTGGTATAAGGTTAAGCTAATGGAACTTGGTGAAGAGTTATCATGAAGGTTTAACGTATGGATGTATTACTAGGAAGAAAATTGTACAGCAATGGGAAATTAAAGTGATTTTTAGGGGTTGTTAGTGTAGGTTTTCGTGAGAGATGTGGAGAAGGGCCTCGTTGTTGTCTATTGTTGATCTTTTGGGACCTATTTATAATGGACAATTAGGTTAATATATATGGAAAGAAAATTAGTGAGATAAAAGTAATAATTTAAAAGAATCAATAATATTAATTCACTCTTAAAAATGCTATTCTAAACATGGAAACAAGAAAACTTTTTTTTTGTGATATGATTAACCAATGATAAAAAATGCATAAAATCAAGATTTAATGAAAAAAAATATAATTTTAAAAAAAGCTTAAAATAGAAAACGAAAATTCAATTTAAATAATTAAAAAAAACAATTTTGTGATTTTATTAAATATAATTTAAAATGGAAATAAAATTAGTGACAATAAAATAATGAAAAAGTTTAAATTGTATCAAGTGAGATTCGAACCCATGACTTTATGTTTGCAAGCCTTACTTCCTTACCAATTGTGCTATATTATTTGTTTGAAGTAAATAGCCAATTGAAAGTGTACGAAGCATCGGCAATCATTTTTTATTTATTAAAATATAAGCAATTTAAGGGTAAACTACTATATTTTAAAATAGACTCTAAATCGAATATTTACAAAATTTAGAAGATCAATGCAAATGAACCCGAGATTTTATAAAATCCAATTTTTTTGAAATAGCTTTGAATTTTTGAAAAGTGTGGAAAATTTTGGGGTATGACACCAAGGTTGTGGCTACTAAAAATGAAAGACTCACTGGGGGAGTTTTATTCTGCTAGAGGTTTTAATAAACTAATTCATTTTTTTTATGTTTTTTGGAAGCTAACCCTTTCCAGGGATTTTGACTCAGCTGAAGAAATAGTCTATTAAAAGACTGGATTTTTATCATGTTTTTGGAGGCTAACCTTTTCCAGGGGTTTTGACTCTTTTTGGGGAATTTATCTTTTAAAAGAATGAATCTTTGGATTTGAAAGAGTGATTTTGGAGGCTGACCCTTTCCAGGGGTTTTTGTTAAAATGAAAGAATGAATGGAGGCTAACCCTTTCCAGGGGTTTTTGTTATGGCAGAAAGATTAACCAATGGAGACTTCTTGTTTTAAAGCCCAAGATTAAGGCTGACACTGACTGAGGATAAGCAAATATGGATCCTAGACTCTGCTAAGGAAGATTGATGAAGATAAGGGTGACAGAGACTGTCCATGTCTCTCATTCCAAAAGGTGTACTCAATATGAGATTGAGACAATCTTAGCTTGTTTAAAGTCTGGTTTAAAGGATGGAAGAAACTCACCAGGATAGGCTAAAAAGGTAACTAAAGACCTGTTCCTATGTTTATAAGAAACCTGATGGGTCCTTGTATACAAGCTCAAGAGGAAGTTGGAAATGCTTTTAAGAAGCCTGTGGGTCCTTGTACAAAGCCCAAGAGGAGGCTAATCGAGGGTCATCGAGGGTCCTTGTTATAGCACAAGAGAAAGCTATGTGGTTTTGAACTTATTTTGGCTCTAAGCAAATGGGTAAGAGGTTTCACCGGGAATAATTCCTCTTTGGGTGGATGTGTCCTATTTTGGGTTCTAAGGCTTTTACCAAGATGTTTCACCGGGAATAATTCATCTTGGGGGTTTGAACTACAGATCTCTAATTAGGAAAGAGCCATCACCGGGAAGACATTCTCAATCCTAGGCCATATTCCTATAATATATATATATAGTTTAACTGTCCTAGGGTTTACACTCAAACGTAGTTCTAAACAATATATAAACAATTCTATATTTCACAGTAATTTAAATAAAGACTGTAAATTGAAAGCTTGTAAAGCCTAACCTGGATGGAGTGGAGGCCTTTGAAGAAGTATGTACAAAGCCTTACCAGCAATTTTATTGATGACAGTTGAATATTTATTATAAACAGTTAATGATTTTTAAAACAGAAGAAGTGAAGATGGACAAAGGTCCATAGGTATTTGAACAGTTTCACCGGAAATAATGTCCTTCAAATACCAGAAGAATGTTTTGAAAACAGAAAGGAGATTTTGTAAATACAGTTTTTGAAAACAAACTATGAAAAGAAAAAGGTGTTGGGACTTACACTCTATTAGAGGCCCACTTGAAAATGAGTATTTATGATAAACGGTTGATTGAAATACTGTTGTGAAAATAGTTGACTTGATTACTGTTGTGAAAACAGTTTTGAATTTTGACAAAAAGTCAATTTAATTAGGGTAAAGATGAAATCTAAACCTAATTGAGACCTAAATGGCTTAGGGTTTTATCACAAAATATTCATGAGGTATTAGGTTTTTTGAAAGTTTAGTGAAAACATATATTAAAACATATTTTAAACCACTTAAAACAACACCATATTCAACCTAACAAAAATATACAAAATAAATAATATTTTTGTGATTTTTTTGATTATTCCTAAAATATATATGTTAATTTGATAGGTTAAATAATTGGTTAAAGTTGTGAAGAAATTAAGTAAAAAAGAGTGGTAAAAATAAGGTTTTGTCACCTAGAGGGCTTGAACTCACGCCCTCCAAGTCACTAACCAAAACTCCCACCATCTGGGCTACGTGCGCAGTTTGTTATTCATATGCATCAAAATTAATATATTTAAAAACAAGCCAGAAGATTCAAATTTTGTGCGCGCCATGTTCATCTTCTTCCTCGAGCTCAAAGATTTTCAAATTTCTAACTCTCTGGTTTCTCAACTAAATGGCATGATGTAAACATCAATCTTGCTCTAAATTTCCTCACGAATCCAGATATGTAACTAACATTTATTTATGTTAACTATAGCTACCTAATTTCTCAGAAAACACGAAGAATATATGAACCCTAAATTTAAAATTAAATGACACACAAGATGAATAAATGAATGATGACAGAGGGTTTTCAATCCTCTGATGATGCTGAACAAGATAGTATCGAGCTTTATCACAAAGAGTACTTAAATTAAAGAGGTGGAGTTCAAAAACTTACCTCTGAAAATGGAGGTCGTGAGGATGATGAGGAACACCTGGGCTTGTGTGAGTGATCCTAAAAGCTTCCTTGGGACTCAGGGATGCTAACTGAATGCTTATTGTGACTACAATCCTTCTGAGTTGCTCTACCCAAAACCTTCGATTTGAGCTTCAAGTGGACATGGAGGATGATGAATCTTCAGTTACAGATGAGCTGCAGCCATCTGCACAGCTTCACTATGCCCTAAGGAACGTGTCTGGATGCTTGGCTTTGCTTGAAACCTTCTGAATTGCTCTATGGACCTCCAACTGCAACAGCTCCAAAGTGAAAGCAACAATGGTGTTCCTCCACCTACAGAAGTGATCCAGGTGCTTGGATCACCTCAAATGAGCCCCCTTGAGATGTTAGAATGCTTACTTTCCAAAGAGAAGCTCTGGTTTGAAGAAAACGATTCTTCTTGCCAAAGAACTTTGAAAAACCATAAGCAAGAGAAGAGAAAGAGAAAGCAAGGAATAGAGTTGCTTTGGTGTGAATTGTATGAAGGATAGCACTTGTATTTATAGGCAAATGGTTCAGTATAAATTCTCAAATGTAATCATTACATAATCACATGCCTTTGTTTTTAGGAATATTCTCTAATCCTTATGCAATGATGAAAATGGATGTATGGTGTGCTTGCAGATGTATTAGAGGTCGGGTAGCATCACTTAGTGAAGTCATTTGCACAAAATTGCAAAGTTCCAAATTGCACATGACCTATAATTTTCACTTCAAGTGCCTAACTTTGATCAATCATATCTCTTAGCTCAAAATGAATTTGGAGAAGGTTGAGAATAATTTGGAAAGCCCTTAACATGTACTTCAATTCATTAGTTTGGTGTTTGCCCAAATTCTTTAGGGAAATTAGTGAAAAAGTCCCATGAAGTTTGAAGAAAACTAGGGTTTTCTTGCATGTTTTGTGAAGGCAGCCACTTTGAAGCTCCATATCTCTTCAATGGTTGATTTTTAGCCAGAAAATTATATGTGTCAAAGTTGTTTATTGGATCAAAATCTACAACTTTCATGTTGGAAGTTTGTTTCAGTTTGTAGGTGAATTTTTGAGAAAATCCCTTCCAAAGTTTGGCAAAAATCACTTGAAAACACTTAGAAAATTTTCTAAGTATGAAAAGTCAAACTTTTGACTTTTGATTCTTGATTGATTTTCATGATTTCTCTTGATCAAATGACTTCAAATATCATATATTGATGATTTAAAAATTCAAAAGTCATGGTTGACCAAAATTTCCAAAAAGTCAAAGGTGATCCTGTGCAGTTGACTTTTTTCCAAATGAAGTGAATTCTTGGACTTTTGTGATGAATCAAAATCTCCTCTTCAAATAAGTGATGTGACTGGATTATATTGGGGTAATAGAAGCTCTTGAGTCATGCTTTGAATTTTGGATCCATGCCCTGATTAAAAAGTTAACTATCTTTGTGGATTAGGTCAAAAACCCTAATTGTCGACCAGATGAAATTGATGACTGTAGGCCTTGGATTGAAGTGTAATGCCCTATGGACATTGTCATATGAACTAATTGAGAATGATTGAAGCCTTTGAGTTATGCTATTGAGCTTTCTAGTGTTTCCCAAATGTGATCCCTGATTTTAGTTCTTGACAAGCTCAAAACCCTAGACTGGTGAGGTAAGCAATCCTGAGTCCAGGTGATAGGTATCTAATCAATCATAGGTGAATATAATGAAGATTTTGAGTCCCATAGTTGTGTTAGAAACCACCCCTTTTTCTGATTGATCCTTTGCCTGAGTTCTTTTGTTCCTGAACACCCTCGACTAAGTATCAGATGAATAAGTGACTGCTTTGAGTATCTGCTTTGTCTTTGATGAAAAGTTTAAAAGATATGAAATCTCAGGGGGGGGTCAAAATTAGGGTATGACAGATGCCCCTATTTAAGTTTCTTTCAATTGGAGGGAGAGAGATTGGTATCTCGATTTCTTCAGAGTGAAAGAGACTTAAATACCAAAGAATGCCCGAATTTTGGGCGTTCCTGAGATGTTGTAGTGATGAAAATCTTTGCATGACTTGATCCCGTTGTCGCACTTGGCGGGGAATAGGGAGACAAACTCCTGTAGAAACACGTAATGTGGATTCAGGTGAATGGAGGGCAAATTAACATGTGCAATCCATCTTCTTTAACTAAGCATTGATACTTAGAAAAAGGTAAGCAACCTCCCCTCAATCTGGATGTCTATATCGCGAAACTGGTCTCAGTTATAATAACGATAAACAACCTCCCCTCGTTTCGGATGTCCATATCTCGAAACTGGTCTCAGTTGTGATAACCTCCCCTCGATCCGGATGTTTGTATCGCGGAACTGGTCTCAATTATATTGACGATAAAAAACCTCCCCTCGTTTTGGATGTCTGTATCTCGAAACTGGTCTCAATTGTGATAACCTCCCCTCGATCCGGATGTCTGTATCGCGGAACTGGTCTCAGTTATGATAACCTCCCCTCGATCCGGATGTCTGTATCGTGGAACTGGTCTCAGTTATAATGACGATAAACAACCTCCCCTCGTTTCGGATGTCTGTATCTCGAAACTGGTCTCAGTTGTGATAACCTCCCCTCGATCCGGATGTCTGTATCGCGGAACTGGTCTCAGTTATAATGACGATAAACAACCTCCCCTCGTTTCGCATGTCTGTATCTCGAAACTGGTCTCAGTTGTGATAACCTCCCCTCGATCCGGATGTCTATATCGCGGAACTGGTCTCAGTTATATTTGGACAATATCTCAGATAAAGAGAAAATTTCCAAAGGTTTGTTTCCTCACCAAACTTCTCACCAGCGCTTGTTGGAGAGACGTCGTTTGATGATTGATAAGAAACTTCGTCATGCTTTCTTTTAATTCAAAGCTCTTGAATGAATGTCATATGATCATTTGTCCTTTTGAGGGGCTAATGACTTCGCTTGAAGGCGGATGAACTGTTTTCCAAAAGAGGACCAACTTTGGTCGATCCGCTGGGGTGGAAACAAATCGTTTTCTGAGGTGAAAACTATCGTTCATCAACTCGTGCTGAGGAATTTGAACTATCTTCTTGAAGAAGATTATCATTTACTGACTCCGCTGGGAATTTGGTGAAGCATCTTCTTGGGAGAAAACTTGTCGCTTATCAACTTCGCCGGGGAATCAGAGTTATTTTCCTGATGAAAACTGTCATCCATTAACTCCGCTGGGGATTTGTTCAACGACTTTGTGAGGAAAGGCAAATGCGAAACCAACTATCTTATCTGAAGAAAAATGTCGAGTGTCGCTCTGCGGGAGAATCTCAGCTGGGGAACTCCAAAAGTGAACAAACTATCTCTTTAAAGGAGATTGCCATTTGTTGACTTGCTCGGGGAGATCCTTGTGTACGAACCGTCGTCTTGAAGAAGAAAGTTCCTCCATAACATGCAGGGGAAACTCGAGTACATGCCTCAGTGACTTGGGCATTAACATGATCAAACCCCAACTAGACTATGCTGACTATGCAATTATGATGTGATGTATGCATGAATATTATTATAATTATAAAAATGTAAAGTGAATATGAATAGAATTGTCGCGGATGTGAAATCCTATGATACGACTTGAATTTTGTGACGATCAGAAGATGTCTTCTTCTCGAAATTTGTACTTTGCACTCTGTTGGGGATATCTGGTTATCAGTTACCCGCTGTTTTGAAGTGAGTGACATGATTTAAAGTGAAGATTCGTCATCGGGAGATGTTCGCAAAGCGACCTCATGGGGAAATCTGGGTTCCCGGAGTCTCAACCGTTCTTGGAGGAACTGTTTGCATTCTTCCTATTGTATGTAAACCTTAGAAAGAAATTTCACCAATATTTTTGCAAGTAAATTCATTTTATTTTATGAAAACATTTGTTTCAAGAAAATGACTATTTAAACTTAAAATGCATTTCAAGAAACTGAATAAGACTCGATTGCAAAGAAAAGGCACAAGGCTCAAATTATTATTTATGGAATGGTAAACAGCCAAATGCTTGATTCCATGGAGTATTTACAAAGTTGGAAACTGGTAATTTTTGGGAAAAGGGCTACGATGAAACGTGACGACCGTTATCTTTCCCTTCCACTCTGAATTGCGCTGCATGCGTGCTTCGTAGAAGATGACCTAATGATGATGAATACTCCATTATGGACTTCGAATGATCAAGTTTGTCCTGAACACAGTTACTTGCCATATATCCCTAACTTTTGCGTAAACTACCCCTTTCGGGTTTTAAGTCTACCGGAAATGATTATATTTTTTTTTTATGTCTCTAACTTTTGCCTGAATCGCCCTTTCGGGTTTTCGATTCACCGAGACGCTCTTTTTTGCCTAAGCCGCTCTTTACGAGTTTTCAACTTAGCGAGCTGTTTTTTTGTTTATTTAGATGAAGTATTTCTTGACTGCGTCGACGTTCACAGGACGGGTGAATTCTTCTCCATCCATAGTCGTGAGTATTAAGGCTCCTCCTGAGAAAGCTCTCTTGACCACGTATGGGCCATCATAATTGGGAGTCCATTTCCCTCTCGAATTTGTGAGAAAAGATTGAATCTTTTTTAGTACAAGGTCGCCTTCTTTGATTGTGCGAGGTCGAACCTTTTTGTCGAAAGCTTTCTTCATTCTTTGTTGATATAGTTGTCCGTGGCATAAAGCTGTCATGCGCTTTTCTTCGATCAAGTTCAATTCATCGAATCTGCTTTGACACCACTCGGCTTCTGTTAATTTTGCCTCCATCAAGACTCTCATTGATGGAATCTCAACCTCTATAGGTAGGACTGCCTCCATGCCATATACAAGGGAGAGAGGAGTTGCTCCAGTCGAAGTACGTACAGATGTACGGTAACCATGAAGAGCAAACGGGAGCATTTCATGCCAATCTTTGTAAGTAATGACCATCTTCTGAATGATTTTCTTGATATTCTTGTTAGCTGCTTCTACAGCTCCATTCATCTTTGGTCTGTAAGGAGAGGAGTTGTGATGCTCAATCTTGATTTCTTCACAAAGCTCCTTCATCATTTTGTTATTCAAATTTGACCCATTGTCAGTGATTATCCTGCTAGGAATGTCGTAGCGACAGATGATGTGATTCTTGATAAACCTGACGACAACTTGTCTTGTGACTTTTGCATATGAAGCTGCTTCAACCCACTTGGTGAAATAGTCTATAGCTACCAAGATGAAGCGATGTCCGTTGGACGCTTTCAGCTCGATCATTCCAATCATGTCAATTCCCCACATGGAGAAAGGCCAAGGGGAAGAGAGTATGTTGAGAAGAGATTGTGGCACGTGAATTCTATCGGCGTAGATCTGACATTTGTGACACCTCTTTGCATACTGGTAGCAATCTGACTCCATTGTCAACCAATAATATCCTGCTCTCAGTATTTTTCTTGTCATGGTATGTCCATTGGTGTGAGTACCAAAGGAACCTTCATGTATCTCTCTCATGAGTATCTCTGCTTCTTTCTTGTCAATGCATCTGAGCAGAACCATGTCGAAATTTCTCTTGTACAGAATATCTTCATTCAGGAAGAATCTGCCAGCTAACTTTCTCAAAGTTTTTCTATCTTTCTTTGATGCCCCAAGAGGGTACTCTTGTCTTTGAAGAAAGTTTTTGATGTCGTGATACCACGGTTTGTCGTCGATGATTGCTTCTACTATGAAAACATGAGCGGGCCTATCCAGGCGCATAACATCGATCTGAGGAATGTCATTCCAATGATTTATCCTAATCATGGAAGAGAGTGTGGCTAATGCATCAGCCAAGTTATTTTCTTCACGAGGAATGTGATGAAAATCTACCCTGTCGAAGAATGGTAACAATCTTCTCGTGTAGTCTTTGTAAGGGATTAGCCCTGGTTGACGTGTTTCCCATTCTCCTTTGATTTGATTGATGACCAAAGCAGAATCTCCGTATACATCCAAGTGTTTTATTCTTAGATCCACGGCTTCTTCGAGACCCATGATGCAAGCTTCATATTCGGCCTCATTATTTGTGCATTTGAAAGTTAATCTGGCGGAAAATGGAATATGGGTACCCTGAGGTGTAACAATGATTTCCCCAATCCCTCGTCTATAAGCATTGACAGCTCCGTCAAAAATCAAACCCCACTCGGATCCTATCTCAGGTCCCTCGTCTGGTAATGGCTCGTCGTAGTCTTTCATCTTGAGGTACATGACGTCCTCGTCCGGAAAGTCAAAACTGGTTGATTCATGACCATTGAGTGGATGGTGAGCCAGATGCTCAGCTAAAATACTTCCTTTCACGGCTTTCTGTGCGTGATACTCAATGTCATATTCTGATAACAACATCTGCCAACGGGCAATTCTCCCAGTTAAGGCAGGCTTCTCAAAGATGTACTTGATTGGATCTGTCATACCCCAAAATTTGCCCGATCAATTCATGTCTTTTAATTCATCAAGGACCAAAATTAAGAATCATGGGGTTTGACATTCCTATTGTCAAACTTGCGTTCTTATAGAATATCCTGAGTTAAAATGAGGGGTAGAGTTAGAAAGTGTTGGAGCCTAGTCATCTAACCCATCCGTGCCATCTCCGAGATTTTTAGTCCGTTTCACAATTGATCATGTAGCTTATGATTTTTTGTCGGACTATTTCACTATTTGATTTGATCATTTTTAACTATTATTATTAATTAGTATTGTCTGATTATTAATATTTGGTGTGAGTATTTTCTATTATTGTTAATTATTATCATTTGTTAATTAATACTATTATTACTAACTATTATTAGGATTTTAGTATTATTATTAATTTTATTATTATTATTAAGATTATTATCATCAATTAATTAATCAAAATATTTATTAAGGTAATAGAATACTTTGGGCCAAAATAATTGATTAGGCAATAGGCCCATTAGGGTGTAGAAAACCCTAAGTTGAGCACTATAAAAAGAGGCCATTCACAAACACAAAGGGGGAGGAACGATCGTGTAGCCGCCTCTCAAGTATTTCTTCGTGGCTTTTGGTTCGGCATACGAGCCGTCTGTGTGGAATGCTACATGACCACATCAAATTTATGGCAATGAAATTACAACAATGATGTTTAACCAAACCAAATTTACCCAGTGGTGTGAAGTGTGTAAAATTGATGTCAATAGCAAATATTCATATGAAAAAGCACGCAGCTCATGTTTGCTTGATGTCTAATGGCGGCATCGGTCCATCTATTGCGGAATACAAGCGTATTGGAGTTCCTCTGTTTCAATAAGCCACTACACAAAATTACATACCAGGTTTTTTTATCTAATTTAATTTAGGTATAGTTTCTTAGATTTTATTTATAAAACCTTTTTATAACTTTTTTTCAACACAGGCTATTTATTTAAATTAGGTTTATAGTTAGAATAATTATATTAATTTTAGGATTAGTATTTTTAAATTTTATTTTTAAATTTTAATTAGGTTAATTAGATAATTAATTTAATTTAGGTTAATAATTAACTTAATGTAGGATTAATTTATTTAGCCAATTTAGGTGATGGTTGATTTATTAATCGTTTCGATCGAATTAATCCGTCGCGATGGTTAATAATCAATCATTTAATTAATTAAATCCGAACAAAGTTTATTTTGCTAAAAGGTTTTAACCATCTTATTGGTTACGATGATTAGCATTCCTTTATAAATTCGTTATTATTTGTAATCGAATCTATCGATTATGAGGAGTAACGATAATTAAAATACACATTTGCTATTCGCGATAATCGAATCTATCGATTATAGTGGTTAGCAATCCTCCCTTCAATCTGTTAGCCATGGTAATCAAACCTATTGATTATTGCAACTAACGACAACAAATTAAAATCAGGGTTGTACGCCCAAACATTTAAAACACACTAAACCACGTAACTACAGATTTCCATCCCCGCGATTTTCAAATCTACGATAAGGTAATTCAATTACCTTCGAACTTCGCATTTCAAAAACTACGATAAGGCAACTCAAAAAGCCTTCAAATACCTTCATATCAAAATCTAAAGCGTACAACCCTGTGCCCCGAACTACGTTGACTCTGATTCTCCCTAAGGAGATACGTAGGCACTTGGATAACCAAGGCGAGTCCCCCTCCCTAAAATCTCAATTTTTCCCCTACTCAATATTTTAGCCATAAACCTTCACCTTAGATTCAAAGCCAATAGGAAAGGGTTGAGGGTGCCTAACACCTTCCCTCGACCTGAATATAGTATCTTACCCTGATCTCTATACTGTGTAGGGTTTCCTATTTGCCCTTCAGAATAGGTGGCGACTCTAAATCTATACATTTTTAGGGCAGGTTGCTACAGGATCCATATGGGAGATCAAACAAGTAGTATGTCGAATCAAGTACTGGCGGAGACGCTTGGCAGCCCAGGCCAAAGCACAACAGGTTTTCTCAAGCATGGAATAGCGGGATTCACAGTCAGTGAATTTCTTGCTCAGGTAGTAGATGGCATGCTCTCTTCTCTTCGTCTCGTCTTGCTGTCCAAGGACACAACCCATGGAATCTTCTAAGACGGTTAAGTACATTATCAATGGTCTTCCTTCCACTGGAGGAGACAAGATGGGTGGTTCGAGCAGATATTCCTTAATGCTGTCGAACGCTTTCTGACAATCGTCTGTCCAGACGCAACTTTGATTTTTCCGTAGAAGTTTGAAAATTGGAGCACAAGTTGCAGTTATGAGATATATGAATCTCGAGATGTAATTCAGACGTCCAAGAAATCCTCTAACTTGTTTCTCGGTTCTGGGTGAAGGCATTTCTTGAATTGCCTTGACTTTGTCTGGATCTACTTCAATTCCTCGTTTGTTGACGATGAAACCAAGGAGTTTTCCTGAGTAGACACCAAAGGTACACTTGTTGGGATTCAGGCGAAGCTGAAACTTTCGTAAGCGCTGAAATAACTTTGTCAGATTCTGTTTGTGATCTTCCTCATTCTCTGACTTGGCAATCATGTCGTCCACATAGACTTCCACTTCCTTATGCATCATGTCGTGGAAAAGTGTAGTCATGGCTCTTTGATAAGTTGTCCCTGCGTTCTTTAGTCCAAAAGGCATAACGCGGTAGCAGAACGTTCCCCAAGGGGTGATGAAAGCTGTTTTCTCCATGTCTTCAGGTGCCATTCTGATTTGGTTGTATCCTGAAAATCCGTCCATGAATGAGAAAACTTTGGATTTTGCTGTACTATCCACCAACATGTCAATATGTGGTAAAGGAAAGTCATCCTTAGGGCTAGCTTTGTTCAAATCCCTGTAGTCGATGCACATGCGGACTTTTCCGTCTTTCTTAGGAACGGGAACAATGTTAGCTAACCACTGAGGGTATTCTGAAGTGACGAGGAAACCAGCGTTGATTTGCTTTTAAACTTCCTCTTTGATTTTCATAGCCATCTCCGGATGAGTCCTTCTCAATTTTTGCTTGACCGGAGAGCATTCTGGTTTTAATGGCAAGTGATGCTCCACTATACTGGCATCCAACCCTGACATATCCTGATAAGACCAAGCGAAGACATCTGAAAATTCTCTGAGCCGCTGTATCAAACTCTCTCTGATCTCTGAACTGAGCGAAGCTCCAATCTTAACCACTTTTCTGTTTCCATCGGAACCAAGGTTAATGATCTCTAGAGGCTCATTGTATGGCTGAATGGCCTCTTCCTTTTGTTGAAGTAACCGTGAAATTTCCTTTGATATTTCTTCGTCTTCTTCTTCTCTGCCTCGAATACAGGAAACCCAAAGCTTGGAGAAGTCATACGGTCGTTCGTTTCAACGGGGTATTTTATGATTAATCTGCATATGTGTGATAAGTTTTATTTAGACAACGAGGGAAGACTCGGTGTATGCAGTTAATGATTTTTTTGATGTTTTTTAAGGGTGTTTTTTTTAGGATTACCAATTTCCGAAAAAAGAAAAGGGAAAAACTAATGAAGGAACAAAATGACATTTTTATTTATCAACAGTCACTTCTTGAAACAAAGACCCTATAAAACAAAACTCGATTGCTTTGGGCGAAGCAAAGAGGGACATTTTCCTAAGAAATAGTAAAATGCAAATCCCTATGAAACATCTCTTCACCCTGGGCTATGGTGAGAGGACAAAATAACGGTGAAAGTTCCTGCTTAAGAGTGTGAACAACAGTTGAAACTTCAACAACTGTCCAATAGTGGCGAACCCCATTGTGCACTAGGTAATCTGGAACCTTAGGCTTAAGCTGGCCTGTGGTAGGTCTTGATTTACCAACCATTGTCTTTGCAACACTCAGACGATCTTCTTCTACTTCAGCAGACTGAGCGGTGTGAGCATACCCATTTCCAAGTGGAGTATGTCGGTTTTTCTTTTGAGGAAACTTCCAATCTTCTGAATGGAGAGACTCGTTGTCAGAGACACTTTCGAGATCATCCTCTTCTGTATTTTGGTCTTGCTCTTCTCCCAAAATGGCATTGACTAGATATGTGAACTCTAAATCCATAGCCTCGAAAGGTGACTTGGGGATATAATCCTCAATGATGACTTCACCAGATGCTGATGACGAATAGTAAGGGTTATATATCTCTTTTGGCTGAGAGAGGTACTCGTAATCAATGTTCCATCCAGTTGGAACAATGTCTTCAAGAGAGGTTCTTGAACTTTCAGGAGCAGAGTATTTCACCATGTAGTCGAATTTTCCGCTTGGTTCTCCTAATGTATCCCAGGTTTCTTCGGGGATAGGAGGAACTTCTTCTGATGAACCATGACTTCTGGTGGTGAAGCGGTTAGTAACTTCTTCACTGATTAGTTGAGTCTTACTTTCAGATCTTTTAGTCGGATAACAGCAAGGTGAATCAGACTCTGATAGGGAGATGTATCCTTCTCTGTTAAGATAGGATAGCCATTCCTCTTCATCGGTGTTTTCCGTACCGATGGTATTGACTGTTTGTTGAACAGGTTGAAGAAAACCTCCACTGCGGAAAGTTTCTTGAATTGGAAGAACTACCTCAATCCCTGGAATAGCCTTTGATGATGTTGGAAAAAATCCAACTCCTGTTCTGTTTTTGTTATTGGTAGGAATCTCAATGTGCCCCCAACCACTGGTAGTGCCATCCTTTACAACTTGGATTGCATCTTTGTAGGAAGAAATAGACGTTGCTTTCTCTTTTCCTTTCACCTTATCCAAGGAAAGTGCTTGGAATTTGGTTCCAACGACTTCTTTTGGTTCTATGTCGGAGAATGATGACAGGTTGCTGACGATCAAAGCTCGTTCTCCATATACGGTTACCAATTTGTCATTTCTAATGAACTTCAGTTTCTGATGAAGCGTTGAAGTAATTGCCCCAGCCTCATGAATCCATGGGCGAACTAGCAAACAACTGTATTGTGCAGGGATATCCATAACTTGGAAAGTCATTTTGAACGTCTGAGGTCCAATAGTTATGGGAAGATCCACTTCTCCAAAAACTTACTTCCTTGATCCATCAAATGCTTTGACGATGACGTGACTGTCCCTTAGCGGGTAATCTTTGAAGGATAATCTTGACAATGTTGATTTAGGCATGACGTTGAGAGAGGATCCATTGTCTATTAAGACTCCTGTGAGTACATCACCCATGCAGCTAACTGAGATGTGAAGTGGCAGATTATGGTCCACTCCTTCTTCAGGAAGATCTTCATCACAAAAACTCAGATTAGTTCCTGCGGAAATGTTGGCAATGATACTGTTGAATTGTCCTACAGTAACACTTGGTTCTACAAAAGCTTGTTCCAAAACTTTCTGTAGAGCTTCCCTATGAGCTTCAAAACTCAATAGTAGGGAGAGAACAGATATCCTAGACAGAGTATGTAGTAGCTGATCTACAATGTTGTATTCACTCCTCTGGATTAACTTCAAGATCTCATCATTTTCTTTCGCTTGAACAACATTGGTCGGATGATTGTCTTGCCTATGTGGGGCTTCTTCCGAAGGCTTTTCCACATTTTCTGTTGCTCTGTTGAAGACTCGTCCACTTCTATTGACTCGACTAATATCAGCAATGTTGACAACATATGGTAATGGTATTTCCTTACCATTTTCAATGAATGTAGCATTGTACTTGTATGGTATAGCCTTGCTAGACTCATACGGTACAGGACCCGGTAAGTAGATGACTAACGGAGCAATTGCTGTCTTCCTGCTGTCATACTTGACTTGCATTGGTTCAACTTGATTAATTTGAGGAGATACGGTAAAGACTTCTTCATCTTCTCTATTGGCAAGAACTTTAATGGTATTCTCATCCATTAGTTTCTGAATGTCGTTGCGAACTCGCAAACATCCTCGTGAATTTCTTCGACAGATTCTGCATCTACTGTAAGGATGGAAATCCGTTCCAAAGTAGGCAAGTCCATTTAACGTCTTATGGAACCTGACTACCGATTCTTCGAGATCTTCAACTTTGTAGATTTTGTACCCTCCTGGACATCCTTGAACCATGTTGATGTCGTGCTCAGTTTTGACTCGGATGTGTTGAATCCATCCTAAGTCCATTTTCTCTTGTAATGCAGCTTGAACTACAGCACATCCTTGATTATTCTTTGGACAAATTTCACATGTGAAGTAGTTGTGAGGTGGTACATGACCATACCCAGCTTGTCTAGCGTGCATCTTGACAAGATTTTCCCCTATCTGACGAATGTCGTAGATTTGAATGACATTGGGGTGTTGATCTACCAGATTTACTGAAGCTTCTTTATGCTGTGGCAAAGGATTTGCCTGGACATTAGGATTAGTATCTTTGAAGGACAGCATTCCACTCTTCACTAACCTTTGAACGTCGGCCTTGAAATTGAGACATCTCTCAATGTTGTGACCTGGTGCCCCCTGATGATAGGGACTAGATTGGTCAGCCTTGAACCAATGTGATAATTCATTTGCAGGATTTGGAGGGCTCTTTTTCTGAATGAGTCCTTTCGCCAGTAGTGTTGGAAACAACTCCGCATACGGCATTGGTATGGGATCAAAGGCAGGATACCTTGGAAACCGATTGCTGTTGAAATTTGGTGGTCGAACCTGCTGCTGAGGTTGTTGTGACCCTTGCTGAAATGGTTGTTGCGAAACCTGAGGTTAATAAGCTGGCGCTGAGTTAACAACCGAAGTTACTGTAGTAACCTGAGGTTGAAACCTCTTTCTGATTTTGTGCAAGACATTGCTGACATCTTGATCCTTTTTCTTCTGGAGAGAACTTCCATACTTCCTTGGACCAATAGAAGATTCTGGTTCTTTGTTTAAGCGTCCTTCTCGAACCGCTTCTTCTAAACGTACACCCATGTTTACCAT
The DNA here is from genome assembly GCF_029867415.1 of Vicia villosa. Lineage (NCBI taxonomy): Eukaryota > Viridiplantae > Streptophyta > Magnoliopsida > Fabales > Fabaceae > Vicia > Vicia villosa. The sequence continues at coordinate 219,211,536 of NC_081180.1, read as the reverse complement.
CTCGGTAAAGTCACTTGGTGCACTTGCAACCATTCGTCCGTAGTAAAACGGACTCAAAGTTTTGAGATAGATTTTTGTCATTTCTTTCTCTTCAAGTGGTGGACAAATTTGAGCAGCAACTTCACGCCATCTCTGAGCGTATTCCTTGAAGCTTTCTCTATCCTTTTGAGTCATGGCCCGAAGTTGATCTCTGTCAGGAGCCATATCCAGATTGTACTTATACTGTTTGACGAAGGCCTCTCCGAGGTCTCGAAAAGTACGAATCTCTGAACTGTCCAAGTTCATGTAACATTTGAGTGCAGCACCAGTCAGGCTGTCTTGGAAATAATGAATGAGCAATTGTTGATTATCAGTCTGAGTTGACATTCTTCGAGCGTACATCACGAGGTGACTTTGCGGGCATGAATTCCCTTTGTACTTGTCGAACTCTGGTACTTTGAATTTGTGAGGAATCTTAACATTTGGAACCAGACAGAGGTCTGCAGCATTTTTTCCAAATAGATCTTGTCCTCGGAGAGTCTTGAGTTCCTTCTGTATTTGCAGAAATTGTTCCTGGAACTCGTCCAATCTTTCATACACGCCAGCATCCTCACTTGGAGCGTGATGATATACTTGTCCACCCGGTGGAGGAAAAGTATGCATAATTGGTCGTGGAGAAGCCATGACAGCAGATCTTGGTATCTCAGCATTCTGTTGTGTGAAACCCATTGCCGTTGCTCTTGGAACTTCAATTTCCAGAGGTTTGTAACCCTCCGATGGACGCATATCCATGGTGACTCTTGGAACTTCAAAAGCTGGAGGTATGTACCCTTGTGGAGTAAAGTTATACGGCATGCCCCAAGGTCGATCGGGTGGCATGGTATACTGAGGAATAGGAGTAGAAATAATCTCAGAAACCACAGTCCTTTGTGGTTCTTCTGGCGTTGGTAGATTCTGCGCAACTACCAGGGCATCTACCATACTATTGAGTCTTTTAATAGTACCTTTGAGAGTATTAATCTCTTCTCTAAGTTCTTCATTCTCTTGTTCAAAGTCTTCCATTCTTTTCTTGCGACTTGAACGAGTGTTGTATGGATGAGACAGCTTGAAAGTCTTTGTTCACCTCCTTCTCCTCCTCTCTTTCTGGAGAAAGGAAAGTGACTATTAGATTCGCGACAATTCTCGTGTCAGTGCGTACGACTAAAGCGATGCATGATATGTAATTAAGTTATTATTTTACAAGGAAACACCATAATTACGTTATGAAACATCAAACTTTTATTAATTAAGCGAAAACGCCGTTTTTACACACTTTAATAAAAGGAAATACAGAGAAACTGAGATAAAGGACTCTAAAACTTTGACGAAGAGCCGACTTCACGTTCTAACATTTCCTTCTGTTTCTTGAGCTGAGCGTTCTCTGACGTAAGTTGATCGATGATCCAGGGAGCAGGAGGGATATGATGAGAAAGCGACGATTGTGTCACCTGTCGATCGAGTACTTCAAGTAACTCATCCTTCCTTCTTAGGATGTTCTGAATTTCAACGTTTTCTGTGTTGACAATTCGATACTTGTTCCTCCAAGCATTCCTTTCTTGGCATACCTTGTTTAATGCCGCTTGTAGCTTTTCAACATCGGTGGAGAAAATGTATATTGGTTCCCTTAGGGGAATATGTTCTTGATGTTGATACGGTATCCTGAGCTTGAATGCCCTGACGCGTACCCATTGAAGGTAAGGATCCAAAGAGATGCAAAGATGTTTTCCTAACAATCTTCTCCCTTTTGTGTGGACAAGACGCCAGGCTTGGACAATTTCCTTCTTCAGCATGTTACCATGATCGTCGATGTTCTTGAAGAACAGACCCTCCAATTGAATACTACTTGGAATATTTTTCATGGGATAGCCGTACTGACGACGGGCTAAAGCTGGATTATAGCTGATTCCTCCCTTAGTTCCAATAAGGGGTACGTTGGGATAACTTCCGCAACTGAAGATGATCTTGGTTTCGTCGTTGTCAGGACTACACCAATCAATGTTTGTATGAGTGAGGGACATGATTTTCTGGGACCAGTAAAGGCCATCCCTCATGTTCCAGAAAGTGCTAGACTTTGGCAGGTGCGAGACGAACCATTTGTATAACAACGGTACGCAGCATGTGATTAATCCTCCTCGCTGCAGGTTTTTTGAATGCACAGAGTGATAAGCATCCGCAAGCAAGGTTCGAACTGGATTTCCAATCAAAAAGATCTTAATTGCGTTGATGTCGACGAAGTCGTTAATGTTAGGAAACAAAAACAATCCGTAGATAAGCAAAGCCAAGATTTCCTCAAATGCGCTCATATCTTGGATGCTGACGAATACCGAGCTTGATCTAACAAGAACTTGGAGGGTAATCCTTGAATTCCTCCTCTACTCACCATATGAGTTCTGATGTCGACTACGTTCAAAGGAGTAGTTACAGCAATGATAATGTCGTCAGGATTCTTTTCCAAACCGGAGTACGGATCTTGCACGTACACGGGTATTCCAATCAGACGACAGTACTCCTCTAGCGTAGGAATGAGTTGATAATCTGGAAAGGTAAAGCAGTGATATGTTGGATCGTAAAGCTGTACCAATGTGGGAAGGATCCCCTCCACAATGTTAGTGCTGAGAAGAGGCAGAAGTTTTCCATACTTCTCCTTGAAAGCCTGGGGGTTGACCACCAGTTTTCCGAGCTTTTCCAATTCCTCAACCTTAGGAATCTTGAAGGTGTATTTCCTAGCTCTCTTTCTTCCGTAATCCATGGTATAGATCCTTAAGTCCTTTCTCCGTTTCTCTCTTTCTATGAAGTTCAAAACGTTCGTTATTTAGTTTCCTTGAAAAACGACTCGAAAAAGACTCATTTTTTTGTTTTAATTATTATGAATGATGCATGAATGCATGAATGCACACACAAGAGTTTTCAAACAAACATGGCATAGAAGGTTATAGTGGTCATGAAGTCACAACGCAAACCTCGCCCCAATGGTAAACTAAGGATAAGGATTTTTGTACCTGTAGAACGGGTTCTAGGGGTCCCAGAGTTTTTGCTCAACCTTAAAGATACGTTGACTGGTATCTATAAGAGAGTTTTCTCTGAGTGTAGTATCTGCGTGACAATTACTTCCGTATTCACCGCTCTACGTCCTAAAAAAGGCTTTAAATGGGGTTAATGTGTTTCTAGGTCCTCCTGGTACAAATCAGTCTCGGAATGCATTGGCGCAGTTAATAACAACCAGCCAGGCAAATCCCAAGAGTAGATTTGGAAACCAAGATTAGAGGGCCTTCACCGAGAAGACATCCTCCATCCTATCTTATGTTGCACTCAAATCCGGGTATAGGATTTCTCACCACAAGGGGGAATCAAGCCCTTTCCCGATACAGAATAAACAAAATAAACAAATATATATGCAACAATCACATGAAATGACACAGAGGTTAGGCAGGACCTCTCTTGTTTAAGGGGGAATTTGGCATCCCTAATTCCTCATTAGGGCTGAACCAACAACAGGTCAACCATTGGTTTGGATGAAAAACCAAGGTTTTTAACACTTATATCCCCAACAGAGTCGCCATTTTTCTGTGGTGTCGTTTTTTTTACCTCCCCGTTTCACTTGGGAGGACGGCACGCTAGACCCTTTACGCGAAATTTGGAAGGAGAATGCGCTCGGGGCGGGATGAATTTTGTTTCAGTTCTTCCTACGATATCACACGAACTTTTTAATTGTCCTAACGAGTAGGAGAGGGGAAAAAGATCTCAAATTAACCCTAGGAGTTTGCTAAGTGTGGGGATTCACCTAGACTAGAAATTCCGGAGTCCGGGGGGTCGGTTATACATAGGGAAGAGTTTAAGCACCCTACATATCCGTAGTACTCTACGGGAACCTTCTATGTGTCATTGTGATTGTGTTTATTGCTAATGATTGGGAAAGTTTCTCCTTTGTGTTAGGAGAAGGAATTGAATTGATTTAAAAAAGACAGACAGACAGACAGACAAACAAACTGACTATTTTTGGTATTTTATTTGCTCGCTGAGATTCCTTGTGAACCTCATGCCTACATATCCCTAGTGGAAGTCAGAGCTTAATGTAGTTCGGGAAACTAATTAGGGAAATTAATTATTTTTGGTGCCTTGCTTGAAGCTCAAAGTTGAAGCTTTGAATTAAATCTCTGTTTACAATAAAGAGACATGAAATCATCTTTACAGAGAGGTATTTCTACTATTCCACCACAAACATTTTTAAAGTGACAGAAAAGCTAAAAAAAATGATGTTTCATTAAGAGGGGAGTCTACTTGGTTGATCAAGTATGACAGCCATCGTGCCTCTAAAATGAAAGATTCTCAACCAAATTAGGGAAAGGGTCGTACAAGTCTGGGTGTATTGCCAGAGCATGCCTTTCAGTGTCCTAAATGGGAGAAATGATGATTTGTTTGAAATGATGATTGTTTGAAATGATTGTTTGTTTGTGGTGAGATAAGAGAAATATCTACCTATGAAGATGAGCTATGTCTATCTATTGTTTGAAAGATTTGATTTTTTAGCTGGCTTGAATGAGGCCCAAGCTTGAGGCTTTTGATTGATTTATTGACTTATTGAAAGATAACTCTACTAGGGAGAATTTAAACTAAAGAGTTTTTGTGTTCTGTACAAAGCCCAGAATTGAGGCTGACTCTAGTTGGAGAGTGTTTATTTTATGAGATTTATTTGGTATTCTGTACAAAGCCCAGAATTGTGGCTGACTCTACTTAGGGAGACTCTATTTTGTGTGCCTTGTATGAAGCCCAAGGTTGTGGCTGACTGCTGAGGAAACTGAGTTTTGAAGACTATGGATGACTCTATTTGCGTGCCTTGTACAAAGCCTAAGGTTGTGGCTACTCTTAACTGAGGAAGTTATTAATATGTGCCTTGTATGAAGCCCAAGGTTGTGGCTACTCTATCTAGGGAAAGATTATTTTTTGCCTTGTACAAAGCCCAAGGTTGTGGCGGACTCTTAAAGAAACTGAGTATGGAAGACTCTATGGGGAAAAGATCCTAGAGATTAGGAATCTTTGACATAGGAAATGTGGTTTATCTGCCTTGTACAAAGCCCAAGGTTGTGGCTACTAAAAATGAAAGACTCACTGGGGGAGTTTTATTCTGCTAGAGGTTTTAATAAACTAATTCATTTTTTTATGTTTTTTGGAAGCTAACCCTTTCCAGGGATTTTGACTCAGCTGAAGAAATAGTCTATTAAAAGACTGGATTTTTATCATGTTTTTGGAGGCTAACCTTTTCCAGGGGTTTTGACTCTTTTTGGGGAATTTATCTTTTAAAAGAATGAATCTTTGGATTTTAAGGAGTGATTTTGGAGGCTGACCCTTTCCAGGGGTTTTTGTTAAAATGAAAGAATGAATGGAGGCTAACCCTTTCCAGGGGTTTTTGTTATGGCAGAAAGATTAACTAATGGAGACTTCTTGTTTTAAAGCACAAGATTAAGGCTGACACTGACTGAGGATAAGCAAATATGGATCCTAGACTCTGCTAAGGAAGATTGATGAAGATAAGGGTGACAGAGACTGTCCATGTCTCTCATTCCAAAAGGTGTACTCAATATGAGATTGAGACAATCTTAGCTTGTTTAAAGTATGGTTTAAAGGATGGAAGAAACTCACCAGGATAGGCTAAAAAGGTAACTAAAGACTTGTTCCTATGTTTATAAGAAACCTGATGGGTCCTTGTATACAAGCTCAAGAGGAAGCTGGAAATGCTTTTAAGAAGCCTGTGGGTCTTTGTACAAAGCCCAAGAGGAGGCTAATCGAGGGTCATCGAGGGTCCTTGTTATAGCACAAGAGAAAGCTATGTGGTTTTGAACTTATTTTGGCTCTAAGCAAATGGGTAAGAGGTTTCACCGGGAATAATTCCTCTTTGGGTGGATGTGTCCTATTTTGGGTTCTAAGGCTTTTACCAAGATGTTTCACCGGGAATAATTCATCTTGGGGGTTTGAACTACAGATCTCTAATTAGGAAAGAGCCTTCACCGGGAAGACATTCTCAATCCTATGCCATATTCCTATAATATATATATATATAGTTTAACTGTCCTAGGGTTTATACTCAAACGTAGTTCTAAACTAACATATATGCACAGTTTATATTTGACAGTAATTTAAATAAAGACTGTAAATTGAAAGCTTGTAAAGCCTAACCTGGATGGAGTGGAGGCCTTTGAAGAAGTATGTACAAAGCCTTACCAGCAATTTTATTGATGACAGTTGAATATCTATTATAAACAGTTAATGGTTTTGAAAACAGAAGAAGTGAAGATGGACAAAGGTCCATTGGTATCTGAAGAGTTTCACCGGGAATAATGCCCTTCAAATACCAGAAGAATGTTTTGAAAACAGAAAGGAGATTTTGTAAATACAGTTTTTGAAAACAAACTATGAAAAGAAAAAGGTGTTAGGACTTACACTCTATTAGAGGCCCACTTGAAAATGAGTATTTATGATAAACGGTTGATTGAAATACTGTTGTGAAAATAGTTGACTTGATTACTGTTGTGAAAACAGTTTTGAATTTTGACAAAAAGTCAATTTAATTAGGGTAAAGATGAAATCTAAACCTAATTGAGACCTAAATGGCTTAGGGTTTTATCACAAAATATTCATGAGGTATTAGGTTTTTTAAAAGTTTAGTGAAAACATATTTTAAAACATATTTTAAACCACTTAAAACAACACCATTTTCAACCTAACAAAAATATACAAAATAAATAATATTTTTGTGATTTTTTTGATTATTCATAAAATATATATAATAATCAACAAGTGTGTAAAAAATGAAGTCAAAATGAATTAATTTGATAGGTTAAATAATTGGTTAAAGTTGTGAAGAAATTAAGTAAAAAAAAGTGGTAAAAATAAGGTTTTGTCACCTAGAGGGCTTGAACTCACGCCCTCCAAGTCACTAACCAAAACTCCCACCATCTGGGCTACGCGCGCAGTTTGTTATTCATATGCATCAAAATTAATATATTTAAAAACAAGCCAGAAGATTCAAATTTTGCGCGCGCCATGTTCATCTTCTTCCTCGAGCTCAAAGATTTTCAAATTTCTAACTCTCTGGTTTCTCAACTAAATGGCATGATGTAAACATCAATCTTGCTCTAAATTTCCTCACGAATCTAGATATGTAACTAACATTTATTTATGTTAACTATAGCTACCTAATTTCTCAGAAAACACGAAGAATATATGAACCCTAAATTTAAAATTAAATGACACACAAGATGAATAAATGAATGATGACAGAGGGTTTTCAATCCTCTGATGATGCTGAACAAGATAGTATCGAGCTTTATCACAAAGAGTACTTAAATTAAAGAGGTGGAGTTCAAAAACTTACCTCTGAAAATGGAGGTCGTGAGGATGATGAGGAACACCTGGGCTTGTGTGAGTGATCCTAAAAGCTTCCTTGGGACTCAGGGATGCTAACTGAATGCTTATTGTGACTACAATCCTTCTGAGTTGCTCTACCCAAAACCTTCGATTTGAGCTTCAAGTGGACATGGAGGATGATGAATCTTCAGTTACAGATGAGCTGCAGCCATCTGAACAGCTTCACTATGCCCTAAGGAACGTGTCTGGATGCTTGGCTTTGCTTGAAACCTTCTGAATTGCTCTATGGACCTCCAACTGCAACAGCTCTAAAGTGAAAGCAACAATGGTGTTCCTCCACCTACAGAAGTGATCCAGGTGCTTGGATCACCTCAAATGAGCCCCCTTGAGATGTTAGAATGCTTACTTTCCAAAGAGAAGCTCTGGTTTGAAGAAAACAATTCTTCTTGCCAAAGAACTTTGAAAAACCATAAGCAAGAGAAGAGAAAGAGAAAGCAAGGAATAGAGTTGCTTTGGTGTGAATTGTATGAAGGATAACACTTGTATTTATAGGCAAATGGTTCAGTATAGTTGTAGAGGAGTGTGGTTACTTAGTGAGGTTGGTTTGGTTTCTTGGCTATGAAGGAATTCAAAAATATCCAAAATGCAATGATGGAAATTTTGATTCCATTTGATCAATCCCCTAACCCTCGATTTTGCTTGATCTTAGGGGACAAATCTGAGACAGAAATGAGCTCCAATTGGTTGGGAAGAGATTCCTTTGGTGATTCATCATCCTGCCACAAATTCTCAAATGTAATCATTACATAATCACATGCCTTTGTTTTTAGGAATATTCTCTAATCCTTATGCAATGATGAAAATGGATGTATGGTGTGCTTGCAGATGTATTAGAGGTCGGGTAGCATCACTTAGTGAAGTCATTTGCACAAAATTGCAAAGTTCCAAATTGCACATGACCTATAATTTTCACTTCAAGTGCCTAACTTTGATCAATCATATCTCTTAGCTCAAAATGAATTTGGAGAAGGTTGAGCATAATTTGGAAAGCCCTTAACATGTACTTCAATTCATTAGTTTGGTGTTTGCCCAAATTCTTTAGGGAAATTAGTGAAAAAGTCCCATGAAGTTTGAAGAAAACTAGGGTTTTCTTGCATGTTTTGTGAAGGCAACCACTTTGAAGCTCCATATCTCTTCAATGGTTGATTTTTAGCCAGAAAATTATATGTGTCAAAGTTGTTTATTGGATCAAAATCTACAACTTTCATGTTGGAAGTTTTTTTCAGTTTGTAGGTGAAATTTTGAGAAAATCCCTTCCAAAGTTTGGCAAAAATCACTTGAAAACACTTAGAAAATTTTCTAAGTATGAAAAGTCAAACTTTTGACTTTTGATTCTTGATTGATTTTCATGATTTCTCTTGATCAAATGACTTCAAATATCATATATTGATGATTTAAAAATTCAAAAGTCATGGTTGACCAAAATTTCCAAAAAGTCAAAGGTGATCCTGTGCAGTTGACTTTTTTCCAGATGAAGTGAATTCTTGGACTTTTGTGATGAATCAAAATCTCCTCTTCAAATGAGTGATGTGAATGGATTATATTGAGGTAATAGAAGCTCTTGAGTCATGCTTTGAATTTTGGATCCATGCCCTGATTAAAAAGTCAACTATCTTGGTGGATTAGGTCAAAAACCCTAATTGTCGACCAGATGAAATTGATGACTGTAGGCCTTGGATTGAAGTGTAATGCCCTATGGACATTGTCATATGAACTAATTGAGAATGATTGAAGCCTTTGAGTGATGCTCTTGAGATTTCTAGGGTTTCCGAAATGTGATCCCTGATTTTAGTTCTTGACAAGCTCAAAACCCTAGACTAGTGAGGTAAGCAATCCTGAGTCCAGGTGATAGGTATCTAATCAATCATAGGTGAATAGAATGAAGCTTTTGAGTCCCATAGTTGTGTTAGAAACCACCCCTTTTCTGATTGATCCTTTGCCGGAGTTCTTTTGTTCCTGAACACCCTCGACTAAGTATCAGATGAATAAGTGACTGCTCTGAGTATCTGTGTAACACCCCAATTCTACCCAAAGCATTTAGGCAAGAAAATATCAGAGTATTTAAAATTTCATACAACACAATTAGGATGTTACACTAAGTAACCAAACAAACACCTAGAAAACAAACGGACATCAGTGATGCCAAAAGCATACAACACCAGCCAATAAAACGATACAGAACACATGGAAAATATGAACATATATATATATACACACATATAGCTCTCGCTCTCAAAGAGGAGTTTTCCAAAATAAAAGCGTTTACTATACACATCAGCACATCATCACATATACATGTTCAAAAAGTCATATACAAATAAATAACAACAGACTCCCGACTCCCCGGTGTTACGTATCAGAGCGACCGACAAGACCAACTAGAGAGCTACCTCTTCCAAAAGACTCCCAAAGCGGCTAATCTGCAGGATGCCACTCAAGCATCAAATCAGCAGAAGGGTGAGAATATAATTCATAATGAAAGCATGACAATTATAGTAATGCCAACAAGTATCATCAATAATCATACAACAAAGTAATCCACTAAGTCAACCACAATCAATATATAAGTAATGCGACACATGAATGATAACATAAATTATAAAGACTGACGATGATGAATGAGACTCGACTATGCATATGCATGTGGTACCAAATCCGGAGTAAAACTCCTCCTTGTCATTATGACAAATACACCTGCCGAGAATTATGCTGGGACTTTTTTCCACTAAGGAAGCCCGCAGGCTGTCGTCATCGAGCACACAGCTCCCACTGATGACCTCTTGCCACTCAGGCTCATTCCGTTACCGAGCATTAAGCCCCTACTGGTAACCATGCCCGCAGGCCATCTGTTAACAGCATTTCGCCATTAACGTATTGAAATGTTATGCTGTGCAAATATATGACTCTATTACACGACAACAACATCATCAACAATATAACACGATCATACACTCACGTTACATCGTTTATATTCTATCCAAAAGGATACATCACCAATTAATAACATCGTTATCAATTACATCACACCATAATTACCACACAGACATTAATAAGCACACAACACAGATTCACCATCAAAACATACTGGCCACGTCGGCATAGATGAACGTATAACACACTTATACACATCAAATTAATATTGGCCATCGGCCCACAACTTCATCAATACATCATCAACAAGTTGTAATAACAACAATTCAACAATGATAATACATCATTCTCATAACAACAATTACTTGCCATAAGGCCACACATCATGTTAACAACTAACAACCAAACATCGTCACATATCAAGAATGAACATTCATTAATGCATAACACATACGAACATGATTTCATGTTAATCCACACATCAACAACAATTGCAACCAAGCACTATGATTATTTACCAATCATATTGCGCATATAAATAATTATGTGTTTTCATCAACAACAATTAAAACCAAGTAATCACAAGATAACCAAGCCTATACTATCATATAGAACATCCAACTAGCTTCCTAACGCTTCGAACGGCGTATAAAACGGAGTTACAGATCAAAAGTTACAAGGTTTCAAAGTTTGGAAAGTTGAACATACTACACAATTCATCACTTGATTCTAATAAAAATATTAGGATACTACATCCTATGAATCATTTAATTAGATAATAGTATAGTTCATTGCGTTAGCTTTCCAACGCTTCGAACGGCGACAAAATCGGAGTTACGGTCCAAGAGTTACGAAGTTTCAAAGTTTTGGAAAAACAGAAAATGCTGTTGGCCGCTCAGCGGGCCTCTTAGGCCGCTAAGCGGAAATTCCAGAAACGGACCAACGAAAACTCCGCTCAGCGGGCCTGAGGCCGCTTGATCAGTGGTTTTCACACATATATTTATCGTTGTTTTTAAGTATTTTTAAGTTATGTTATTGAGTGTTTTATTTTATTATTCGTCATTTTATGCTTTGGTTGTGTGTTTTAATGTTTTCAGGTTCATGTGGAGAAATCGGAGTAAATCAGTGCGAAACTCGGAAGTTTTGAGGAAGTTCAGAAAACATGCTTCAGGAGGCCTGACACGGGTGGCCGTGTTGCTCAACACGGGCCGTGTCAGGAGGAGAGCTGGGAGCAAAGTTTGAGAGGAAGGAAAAAACAGTGGTGCAACACGGGTGCCCGTGTTGCTCAACACGACCCGTGTTGCACATCCTGGGACCAAAGTTGAAAAATAAATATTACAGGGGACCAACACGGGTGCCCGTGTTGCACAACACGGCCCGTGTTGGGTGATGACGCTGATTTCAGTGATTTTTATTATTTAGTTCAGTGGTTGGCCTGCAGGGGTGTTTTTGGAATTTCCAACCAACTTAAGTGAGTCTGCACTATTTAGGAGGGTTTCCAAGATGAATTAGGGGTCTTTTTGCGACACGAAGAATTGGAGGATTGAGAGAAGAAGCCTATGCAATTGGAGAAGAACGGAGAACTCTCATGAGCGGAAGCCATTGAAGATCAAAGTTCATCATCTCTATTGTAATGTCTTTATTTGATATCTTTGTAATTTCTTTGGATGATATGAGTAGCTAAACCCCCCAATGCTAGGGGGGTGTCCCTGATTAACATTTGTGATGATTTTGAATTCCGAATTTCAATAACATGTTTCTCTTTTACATTCCATTTAATGGTATAAGGTTTTTAATGCTTTCCTCGTCGGACCAACTGGATTGATTTATGACTGACAATTAGGATTGACCTCCATTGTTAGGGTTTTTATACCATTATATTATAGTAGATATCACCTAGGACTAGGGATACCCTATAGTAACCGGATTGTTCTTGATTATAATAATATTTGATTTGATCACTAATTTCGAAGGACTTTGGGATTAGGATTTCAATGTTCAAAAGGTTGCCCACTAAAGACTTAGGAGCAAATACCCTTAAGAACCGGTAATTGATAAGTTGAACTTTGTTAATGAAGTAAGGGTTCAGAATTGTTACATGTTAATGCACACACCTACCCTGGCATGTTACTCATATTTGGCCAATTCAACCTTTTTAAGTTTATTTGCAATTTAATTTGTAATCACAAAAACCAAAACCCCAAGGCTTTTTGTTTAATTGAAGTGCGACTAACTCTATAATCTCACGCAGTCCTTGAGATCGATATTCGGGGAATTTTCCCTTTATTACTACAGAGGCAAAATAGTACACTTGCTATTTTACCGATCAAGTTTTTGGCGCCGTTGCCGGGGACTGCCGAAGATTATAGAGTTCTAGATTTATTTCAATTAAAATTTTGTTGCTCTGCGACTAAAATTTTATTTTCTGCACTTTTTATTTATTTTTCCTATTTCTAATATTTGTCTAATCTGTGTATGCGAGGTAAGGCCTCAGCTGAATTTCTTTTTGACGCAGAAATCGAAAGAACTTTGCACGCAAGGCGAAGACAAGCTCGGTTGGCTAAACTGGAACCTGAAGAGGAAATTGTGTCAGTTCATTCCGATTCAGAGTCTGAAAGTGAAGAAGAAACCATGGGTGAAAATCCTCCTCCTCCTGAGAGGCTTCTTGGAGACTACGGTGTTGCAAACAACCCGGGAGGAAGACAAACAATTGTCAACCAACCGGTAAATGCTGCAAATTTTCAACTACATCCAAGCACAATCAATCAGCTTGAAAGGAAACCTTTCACCGGAAAGGTAAATGAAGATGCAAACAAGCACCTGCAGAGATTTCTGACCATGAGCACAACTCTAAAAATTGAAGGGCATACAGAAGAAGCAAAGAAGCTGAGAATGTTCCCGTTCACATTAGCCGAAGAAGCAGAAGAGTGGTTTTATTCTCTTCCAGCAGGCAGTATCACATCATGGGAAGAAATGGAGAAGGCTTTCTTGAATGAGTATTTCCCCGCCTCGGTCTTTATAAGAAAGAGGTATGACATTTTGAACTTCAAGCAGAAGGAGGGTGAGCCCTTAGGAGATGCTTAAAAAAGATTCAAAAGAATTCTAGTAGCATGTCCCACTCATAATATGGACAAGACTGAACAGATGCAAGTATTTGTCAATGGGCTCAGAATGAAAACAAAGCAGTTAATCGACACAGCAGCTAGAGGCTCAACAAATTTCACAACAGCCTCTGGTATCATCAAGATCATTGAAGCTATAGCTGCAAATGAGCATTTGGAGCTGTATGATAGGTGTGCCAGTAAACCAGAAGGAATCATTGACCTCAAGCTGGAAACCTCAAAAATCCGAGTTGAAGATGCGATATCGGCTGAAGTTGAAAAAAGATTGAAGGCTATGAATATAGGTACACAACGGGTGGCTCAAGTGCAACAAGCTCAACCTGTAATCTGTGAAATTTGCAATGGTCCTCATCAAACTGTTTTTTGTGTCGCAACCCCCAAGCAAGTTGAAGAAATCAAATTCTTGCGGCAAAATAATCCTTATTCTAACACCTATAATCCTGGGTGGAAGAATCATCCCAACTTCGCTTGGAAAGATCAACAACAACAACAAGGCCCTCAGAAAGCGGAGTGGGAAGTGGCTATCGAGAGATTGGCTGGACAATGCTCTCAGTTTCAAGAAGAGACAAGAAACAACCACAGGAACACCACAGCTTCAATAAAAAATCTGGAAGTTCAAGTGGGTCAAATAGCACAGCATATCACTCTACAGGCACAAGGTAACTTTCCGAGTGCAACTGTGAAAAATCCGAAAGATCAAGAGAAGATTAATGCTGTTACAACAAGGAGCAAAAGGGTGGCTGAATCAGAAAAAGAGAAAGAGGAAATAGATGACCCTATGGTAATAGAGGTGGATCTAAAAATAAGAGAGAATCCGAAAGAGCCAGAAGTTGCGATACCACCGGTTAAACCAGTTGAAGAAAAAAAAGAAAGATGCTGAACCGGCGATCAAACTACCTTTCCCTTCCAGAGTGACAAAGAAGAAGTCAAAAGAGAAAGACTTCGAGAAGTTCACTAAATTGTTCAAAAAGCTAGAGGTAAATCTGCCATTCTTTGAAGCACTTGAGCACATGCCCTTGTATAAGAAATTTATGAAGGAGGTGTTGGTGAAAAAGAGATCAGTGGAAGGAGAATCAAAAATTGCAACCGAGAAGTGTGGAATAATCTCGTCAGAAAGAAAGATCCCGATAAAGAGGAAAGACCCTGGGGCGGTGGCAATACCATGCACTATCAAGAATATAGCATTTAAAAAGGTACTCCTCGATTCTGGGTCTAGTGTGAGTTTAATGCCTTTGTCCATTTTCAAAAAGCTTGAATTAGAAAAGATTAGTGAAAGTAAGACACAGTTAAGGTTCGCTGATTACACCGTCAAGAAATCCTATGGGGTAGCTGAAGATGTACTAGTGGAAGTTGATAAGTTTGTATTCCCTGTTGACTTCCACATCATGGATATTCCGGAAGACGAAGAAACTCCTATCCTTCTTGGGAGGCCATTTTTGTCAACAGGCCGCTGCAACCTCGACATTGAAAAAGGGACACTAACTCTAAAATCATTTGATGAAGAAGTAACCTTGAAGATGTTAGGAGTTAAGAAAAATAGGGCAGGTATGAATGAGAAAACTTCAGCTGGTATGACAGAAGGTGAGAAAGAAGGCAAAAATCCTAAAAATCTCCAAGAAAAAGTGTCAAGCATAGCCTCTCGGGTGGAACCAACTTATGCAGCTGTCAAAAGTCCTAAGAAAGCTAAGGAAGTCAAGAAGAATGTGGGAAGCAAATTGAAGAGAGAAGTTATCCATGCTTTGCATCTTCATGAGTTCGTGGTTGCGAAAGTGACAAGCAACAAGGTTTGGAAAAGGAAATACCCTCCATAATAAAGGGTAATGGACCGTCGAGCCATGCGACGTTAAACGAAGCGCTTCGTGGGAGGCAACCCACGGTTTTAATAATTAATTTCTCTGTTTGTTTATTTTATTTTCAGGAAATAAAAGAGGACGTCTCTGGTGAAAGCTTGGAAGTGATCATTAGAGTGCATTACCCTCTGTGAGTCACCTCTCTCAAGCTCGTTCTGAAACATTGAGGCCAATGTTTAGTTCAAGTTTGGGGGAGGCTCTTCTCTTTGCATTTTATTTTTATGTTATTTTTATGTTACTGGTATGATGTGAAACCATAAAGTGAATTCTTGCCCAAATTTTGACCGAAATTTTAATTTTTGTTGAAGAAGTTTTGATCCTAAAGAGCGACCGGGAATAGTATATAGAGATGAAGCGAGGATTGTTTGAGGACAGGAAGTGCGGAATAATGTGACAAGAGGTTTGTTTAAACACCCTTGGTTCCCTGAAAGAGATACGAGTCTAACGTGTAGATTTGCACCATAGTGCTTGTCTCCTGAGAAGTACTTCTCGAGTAGTTTATTGATACAGTCCGGCATAATTCGGATTCACTTGCATGATGGCTGGTTGAGAAAAAAAAAAAGAGATATAAAGTTGGCACCAAATGATGAAAAGGCGGTAAAAGGCAATCGGCTCGCTAAGTTGGGTAACCCTCACCCGGTTATTCAGCCCAAAGGAGATTGATCCCCAAACGTCGTCCAAAAGGACAATATATAACTGCAAAGTTTGAAAATTTCATCGGTAATAAAAAGTAGCCAATGCTGCTAGTTTGGTGCCAGGAAAAGAAAATAAGAAGCCTTGATTCGTCTCATGCAGGTGATGATTATTATAAGAAATGCAGTGCCTTAATATGATTGTCCGAATGAAAGAGGAGGAAAATCGGAAAGAGACTTAAGTGCAAAGCATAGTTGGAGAGGTATCCGAAACGGGAGCTTGAGGTTTAATGTGGTAACAAAACTCGTCGCGTCATGTGAATGCCAAACCCACTGTTTCTTGATCAATACAGACGGATATCTCACGTATGAACACCGTGTGCTTTGAAGGTCATTAACTTTTGTAATTGTCGCTTGAGGTCAAGCAACGGTTTAAGTTTGGGGGAGTTTGATCAGTGGTTTTCACACATATATTTATCGTTGTTTTTAAGTATTTTTAAGTTATGTTATTGAGTGTTTTATTTTATTATTCGTCATTTTATGCTTTGGTTGTGTGTTTTAATGTTTTCAGGTTCATGTGGAGAAATCGGAGTAAATCAGTGCGAAACTCGGAAGTTTTGAGGAAGTTCAGAAAACATGCTTCAGAAGGCCTGACACGGGTGGCCGTGTTGCTCAACACGGGCCGTGTCAGGAGGAGAGCTGGGAGCAAAGTTTGAGAGGAAGGAAAAAACAGTGGTGCAACACGGGTGCCCGTGTTGCTCAACACGACCCGTGTTGCACATCCTGGGACCAAAGTTGAAAAATAAATATTACAGGGGACCAACACGGGTGCCCGTGTTGCACAACACGGCCCGTGTTGGGTGATGACGCTGATTTCAGTGATTTTTATTATTTAGTTCAGTGGTTGGCCTGCATGGGTGTTTTTGGAATTTCCAACCAACTTAAGTGAGTCTGCACTATTTAGGAGGGTTTCCAAGATGAATTAGGGGTCTTTTTGCGACACGAAGAATTGGAGGATTGAGAGAAGAAGCCTATGCAATTGGAGAAGAACGGAGAACTCTCATGAGCGGAAGCCATTGAAGATCAAAGTTCATCATCTCTATTGTAATGTCTTTATTTGATATCTTTGTAATTTCTTTGGATGATATGAGTAGCTAAACCCCCCAATGCTAGGGGGGTGTCCCTGATTAACATTTGTGATGATTTTGAATTCCGAATTTCAATAACATGTTTCTCTTTTACATTCCATTTAATGGTATAAGGTTTTTAATGCTTTCCTCGTCGGACCAACTGGATTGATTTATGACTGACAATTAGGATTGACCTCCATTGTTAGGGTTTTTATACCATTATATTATAGTAGATATCACCTAGGACTAGGGATACCCTATAGTAACCGGATTGTTCTTGATTATAATAATATTTGATTTGATCACTAATTTCGAAGGACTTTGGGATTAGGATTTCAATGTTCAAAAGGTTGCCCACTAAGGACTTAGGAGCAAATACCCTTAAGAACCGGTAATTGATAAGTTGAACTTTGTTAATGAAGTAAGGGTTCAGAATTGTTACATGTTAATGCACACACCTACCCTGGCATGTTACTCATATTTGGCCAATTCAACCTTTTTAAGTTTATTTGCAATTTAATTTGTAATCACAAAAACCAAAACCCCGAGGCTTTTTGTTTAATTGAAGTGCGACTAACTCTATAATCTCACGCAGTCCTTGAGATCGATATTCGGGGAATTTTCCCTTTATTACTACAGAGGCAAAATAGTACACTTGCTATTTTACCGATCACTGCTTAGCGGACCTGAGAAAACCAGAAAAAACCCAGCACGAACAGAACTGTCTCAAGCCCCTTATACCCACCAAAACCACTCCAAAACATCATTATAACACCAATACAACACATACATACCATATAAACAACATAACATCCAACTTTCATGGTTGATTCATCAATCTTTCTCAAAACCTAACATTTTCTCCAACTTCAATCAAGCCATAGAAATGGAAAACAAACATGATCAATCATCCTAACACAACAAGGTTATGATTCTATACAAAATACCAACCATGACATGTTTGAATCTTGCTATATCATGAAAACCTCACAACTTTTTACAAAACAAGAAAAATGGAAAATATGGGAAGGATGAAGAAGATGAACAAGAACAAAAACAAGAACAAGACTATAAGAATCATACATCCAAGATAAATTAGATTCACCCCCTTACCCGACTATAGCGACGATCGGAACTCGATGTCATACCCTAATTTTTGACCCCCCTGAGATGACATATCTTCAGGATTTTTCATCAGGTCAAGACAAGTACCCAGAGCAGTCATTTCTCCATCTTGTACCTAATCGAGGATGCTCAAAGACAAGAAAGCTCAGGCAAAGGATCAATCAATACAAAGACTAGTCTCTAATACAATCATGGGGCTCAAAAACTTCACTTTTCTCATCTATGATTGATTAGACATTCAGTCATATGAGTACAGGTTTACTCAGGTCACCAGACTAGGGTTTTGAGCCTATCAAGGACTGAAATCAGGGATCACATTTGGGAAACCCTAAAAAACCTCAGAGGGTCATTCAAAGACATCAATCATCTTCAAATAACTCATATTACAAGATCTACTGGACATCACACTTCAATTCAAAGTCTACAGTCATTACTTTCACATGGTCGACAAATTAGGGTTTTGACCTAATTCACCAAGATAGTTGACTTCTGATCAGGGCATGAATCCAAAACTCAAGACATGATTCAAGGATCTCTACTACCTCCATATAATCCATTTATATCATCCATTTGGGGAGAAGATCTTATTTCTACACAAAAGCCCAAAAATTCACTTTGTCAGGAAAAAGTCAACTGTGAAGGATCATCATTGACTTTTAAGGTTTTTGGTCAAAAAATGACTTTCAAAGATCAATATCATCAATATATGGATGTCAAAGTCATTTGGCCAAAGAAATTCAAAGAAATTCATCAAGGAGCGAAAAGTCGGGAATTAGGGTTTTTGAGGGGATGGTGAGATCTCAAAATTTCACCTACACAACTCAAAAAACTTCCAACATGAAAGTTGTAGATCTTGCCAAATAAAACAACATCTTACAAGGGAACTTTTTTCAAAAGATCAACCATTTATGAAGTTTTGGAAATTTTGAAGTTTAGGTCATAAACACTTAGAAATTTTTCTAAGTGTTTTAACCTAGTTTTCTTCCAACTTTGGCCTCATTTTTCACAAATTTCCCAAAGGATTCTGAAGAAGACATAAACTAATGATTTAAAGTAGATGTTTAGGGCTTTCCAAATTGTGTTCAACCTTCTCAAAATTCAATTTGAGCTAAGAGTTATGCTTGTTCAAAGTTGGCCTCATGAAGTGAAATTATAGGTCATGCATCATTTTGGAACTTTGAAGTTTTGTGCACATGACCTCAAATACATATGCTACATGACCCATAATACATCTGCAAACATGCCATGCATTCATTTTCACCATGCCATAAGAATTGAAGAAGATTCTAAAAACAAGAACATGTGATTATGTAATGATTGCATTTGTGAATTTATGGCAAATTGATGAATCACCCAAGGAATCTTCTCACCAACCAATTAGAGCTCATTTCTGGCTCAGAATTGTCCCCTAAGATCAAGCAAAATCGAGGGCTAGGGGATTGATCAAATGGAATCAAAATTCCCATCATTGCATAAGAGATATTTGCAAACTTCCTTCATGGCTAAGAAACCAAATCAACTTCACTAAGGAAGCTCACTACTCTGCAGCTTGTTAGAACAAGATTTGTTCTTATCAATTATCTTAGTTTTGATGATAACAATAATATGAATTTTGCTTAAGATAATATGGTACTCTAATCCAATGCAATTTCCCTTTCAGGAAATATATAAAGAGTACGCATAATTCAGCGCTCAGAAGTTGTGTCTCAAATGGTTCAGCATGCAACATCAGAACATGGTCTGGCAAGACATCAGAAGATGGTCGAAGCAGAATCAGAACATGGGTCTATGGAAGCATCAGAAGAACATGAGATCAGAAGCACTGAAGATCAGAAGATGGTATCACGCAACAGAAGCACTTCAAGATCAGAAGATGCTATGCACCAAGCTGTTTGACTCTGATGATATTCAAACGTCGTATTCACAAACATCAGATCAGAAGGAAGTACACGTGGCAGACTACGCTGACTGACAAAAGGAACGTTAAAGCTACTAAAGGCTACGTCAGTAGACACAGCGTGAACAAGGCTCGAGGTAGTTGACAAAAGCGTATAACATTAAATGCAAAGCTGTACGGAACACGCAAAGCATTAAATGCATTCAACGGTCATCTTCTCAACGCCTATAAATATGAAGTTCTGATGAGAAGCAAGGTTAACGATTCTACACCAAAAACGCTCACATTAACTTGCTGAAACGCTGTTCAATCAAAGCTCAGAATCTTCATCAACTCACTACATTGCTGTTGTAATATCTTAGTGAGATTAAGCTTAAACTGTAAGAGAAATATCACAGTGTGATTATCGCTTTTAAGAAGCATTTGTAAACTCTTGAATTGATTACATTAAGTTGTAAGGAACTAGAGTGATCGTGTGATCAGTATACTCTAGGAAGTCTTAGCAGTTGGCTGAGCAAGAAGT
The DNA here is from genome assembly GCF_029867415.1 of Vicia villosa. Taxonomy (NCBI): domain Eukaryota; kingdom Viridiplantae; phylum Streptophyta; class Magnoliopsida; order Fabales; family Fabaceae; genus Vicia; species Vicia villosa. Next base: position 219,190,946 of record NC_081180.1, on the reverse strand, counting down.
CTTAGGAGTGAACTAAGCCTAGAGTGATCGTGTTGATCAGTAGACTCTAGAAAAGTCTTAGGAGTGAACTAAGCAGTTGTTCCTGGAGTGATCAAGTTGTGATCTGTAGACTCTGGAAGACTTAGTCGTGGACTAAGTGGAAAACCATTGTAATCCGTGCGATTAGTGGATTAAATCCTCAGTTGAGGTAAATCATCTCTGCGGGGGTGGACTGGAGTAGCTTCGTTAACAGTGAACCAGGATAAAAATAATTGTGCAATTTATTTTTATCGTTCAAGATTTAAAGTTACACTTATTCAACCCCCCCCTTTCTAAGTGTTTTTCTATCCTTCAATTGGCATCAGAGCGCCGGTTCTAAGGTGCAAGCACTTAACCGTGTTTAGAAAAGATTCAGGAAGAGAAAAACGCTTCAGTAAAAGATGGTTGATGAAAGTGAAAGGACTACACCTACACCTGCATCTACATCTGGCTCTGCCGAGCAATACAACGGTAACAATGGTTATACAAGACCGCCGGTATTTGAGGGTGAAAACTTTGAATACTGGAAAGATAAACTGGAAAGTTACTTTCTTGGTCTAGATGGTGATCTATGGGATCTTCTGATGGATGGTTACAAACATCCGGTAAATGCCAGAGGCGTAAAGCTGACAAGGCAAGAAATGAATGATGATCAAAAGAAGCATTTCAGAAATCATCATAAATGTAGAACTGTTTTGCTGAATGCTATTTCTCATGTTGAATATGAGAAAATATCAAACAGGGAAACAGCCTATGATATATATGAGTCCTTGAAAATGACTCATGAAGGAAATGCTCAAGTCAAGGAGACTAAAGCTCTAGCCTTAATCCAGAAGTATGAAGCCTTCAAGATGGAGGATGATGAAGACATTGAAAAGATGTTTTCAAGATTTCAAACTCTTACTGCTGGATTGAGAGTTCTTGACAAGGGATACACCAAGGCGGATCACGTAAAGAAGATCATCAGAAGCTTACCCAGAAGATGGGGTCCTATGGTGACTGCATTCAAGATTGCGAAGAATCTGAATGAAGTTTCTCTGGAAGAGCTGATCAGTGCCTTGAGAAGTCATGAGATTGAGCTGGACGCAAATGAGCCTCAAAAGAAAGGTAAGTCTATTGCATTAAAATCAAATATCAAGAAATGCACTAACGCTTTTCAGGCCAGAGAAGAAGATCCTGAAGAATCAGAATCTGAAGAAGAAGATGAACTGTCCCTGATCTCCAGAAGGCTAAATCAACTCTGGAAGAGCAAGCAAAGGAAGTTCAGAGGCTTCAGAAGTTCAAGGAAATTTGAACATGGAGAATCTTCTGATGACAGAAGATCTGACAAGAAGAAGGTCATGTGCTATGAATGCAATGAACCAGGACACTTCAGGAATGAATGTCCAAATCTTCAGAAGGAGAATCCCAAGAAAAAGTTTCATAAGAAGAAAGGTCTTATGGCAACCTGGGATGAGTCAGAAGATGATTCAGAAGATGAGCAGGCCAATTGTGCGCTGATGGCGACAGAAGATGACGGATCAGAATCTACATCAGAATCAGATTCTGAAGAGGTATTTTCTGAACTTACTAGAGATGAGTTAGTTTCCGGTCTAACTGAACTTCTGGAACTCAAGTCTCAGATTAGTCTCAAATACAAAAAGCTGAAAAAGCAATTTGAATTTGAAACAAAGAAGCTTGAGTTGGAGAATTCTGAATTAAAAGAAAAACTTTTAAAATTATCCAATAATGTTGGATCTCCTTCTGATTCAGAAAAATCCACTCCTAGTCTGAACCATATTCTGAAAGAATATGATTTAAGTTTCAGAAAGTTCTTATCTAGAAGTATTGGCAGAAGTCAGCTAGCTTCTATGATATATGCCGTATCTGGAAACAAAAGAGTCGGCATTGGTTATGAGGGTGAAACCCCATACAAACTTGAACCTGTTGATAAAATGAAACTCACATACAAGCCATTGTATGATCAGTTCAAGTATGGCCACTCTCATGATATTAGGCACACTTCACATGCACAGAGTTTTCACATTACACACACTAAGAAGCATGTGACACAACCTAGGAAATATCATGAAACTCACATTAAGAATTATCATGTTGTTCCTCCTATTGCTTATAATGTCAAACCCAAGTTCAATCAGAACTTGAGAAAATCTAACAAGAAAGGACCCAAGAAAATGTGGGTACCTAAGGATAAGATTATTCCTATTGCAGATATCCTTGGCTGCAAGAAGGACAAAGCACAACATGTCATGGTACCTGGACTCTGGATGCTCGCGACACATGACAGGAAGAAGGTCTATGTTCCAAGACCTGGTGCTTAAGTCTGGAGGAGAAGTCAAGTTTGGAGGAGATCAGAAGGGCAAGATAATTGGCTCTGGAACTATAAAGTCTGGTAACTCTCCTTCCATTTCTAATGTACTTCTTGTAGAAGGATTAACTCATAACCTCTTATCTATCAGTCAACTAAGTGACAATGGTTATGATATAATCTTTAATCAAAAGTCTTGCAAAGCTGTAAATCAGAAGGATGGCTCAATCCTATTTACAGGCATGAGGAAGAATAACATTTATAAGACAGATCTGCAAGATCTTATGAGTCAGAAGGTGACTTGTCTTATGTCTGTTTCTGAAGAGCAGTGGGTCTGGCACAGGAGATTAGGTCATGCTAGTTTGAGAAAGATCTCTCAGATTAACAAACTGAATCTAGTCAGAGGACTCCCTAATCTGAAATTCAAATCAGATGCTCTTTGTGAAGCATGTCAGAAGGGCAAGTTCTCCAAACCTGCATTCAAGTCTAAGAATGTTGTTTCTACCTCAAGGCCATTAGAACTCTTGCACATTGATCTGTTTGGACCAGTCATAACAGCATCTGTCAGAGGAAAGAAATATGGATTAGTCATCGTAGATGATTATAGCCGCTGGACGTGGGTAAAATTCTTGAAACACAAGGATGAGACTCATTCAGTGTTTTTTGATTTCTGCATTCAGATTCAATCTGAAAAAGAGTGTAAAATCATAAAGGTCAGAAGTGATCATGGTGGTGAATTTGAGAACAGATCCTTTGAAGAGTTCTTCAAAGAAAATGGTATTGCCCATGATTTCTCTTGTCCTAGAACTCCACAGCAAAATGGGGTTGTAGAACGAAAGAATAGGACTCTGCAAGAAATGGCCAGAACCATGATCAATGAAACCAATATGGCTAAGCATTTCTGGGCAGAAGCAATAAACACTGCATGCTATATTCAGAATAGAATCTCTATCAGACCTATTCTAAATAAGACTCCCTATGAATTGTGGAAGAATAGAAAGCCTAACATTTCATATTTCCATCCTTTTGGATGTGTATGTTTTATTCTGAACACTAAAGATCATCTTGGTAAGTTTGATTCCAAAGCTCAAAAATGTTTCCTTCTTGGATATTCTGAACGCTCGAAAGGCTACAGAGTATACAATACTGAAACATTGGTTGTGGAAGAATCAATCAATATCAGGTTTGATGATAAGCTTGGTTCTGAAAAACCAAAGCAGGTTGATAATTTTGCAGGTTATGATATCGACATATCAGAAGTTGTTGAGCCTAGAAGCAATGCATCAGAAACAGAGCTTCTCAGAAGCAAAGAATCTGAAGATCAAGTATCAACTTCTCTGGAGGATCTAAGTATTTCTGAAGAACCATCTGTCAGAAGATCATCCAGACTCATCTCCGGTCATTCAGAAGATGTCATTCTTGGAAAGAAGGATGATCCAATCAGAACAAGAGCATTCCTTAAGAACAATGCAGACTGTCAATTAGGTCTTGTATCTTTGATCGAGCCAACTTCTGTTGATCATGCTCTAGAAGATCCAGACTGGATAATTGCTATGCAAGAAGAACTGAATCAGTTTACAAGGAATGATGTTTGGGATCTTGTTCCTAGACCAGATGGATTCAATATAATTGGTACAAAATGGGTCTTCAGAAACAAGCTCAGTGAGAAAGGTGAAGTGGTAAGGAACAAAGCCAGACTGGTGGCTCAGGGTTATAGTCAGCAAGAAGGGATTGACTATACAGAAACCTTTGCACCAGTGGCCAGGTTAGAATCTATTCGTCTATTAATTTCTTTTGCCACTCAACATAACATCACTCTCTATCAGATGGATGTTAAGAGTGCCTTCTTAAATGGTTATATAGATGAAGAAGTTTATGTCCATCAACCTCCTGGTTTTGAAGACTCTATGTCTCCTAATCATGTTTTTAAACTTAAGAAATCATTGTATGGATTGAAACAGGCTCCCAGAGCTTGGTATGAACGCTTAAGTTCTTTCCTTCTAGATAATGGTTTCACTAGAGGAAAAGTGGACACTACTCTCTTTTGTAAAACCTTTGAAAAGGATATTTTAATCTGTCAAATATATGTAGATGATATTATTTTTGGAACATCTAATGCTACACTTGGAAAGGAGTTTGCTAAGTCTATGCAGGCTGAGTTTGAAATGAGCATGATGGGAGAACTCAAGTATTTTCTTGGAATACAAATAAATCAAACATCAGAAGGAACATATGTTCACCAAACCAAGTATGTGAAGGAACTTCTGAAGAAGTTTAATCTTCTGGACTGCAAAGAAGCCAAAACTCCTATGCATCCAACATGCATCCTAGGTAAGGATGAGGTAAGTAAGAAGGTAGATCAGAAGTTATACAGAGGTATGATAGGATCTCTTCTATATCTGACTGCTTCTAGACCTGACATTCTATTCAGTGTTTGTTTGTGTGCTAGATTTCAATCAGATCCTAGAGAATCTCATTTAACTGCTGTTAAGAGAATTCTAAGGTATCTGAAAGGTACTACTAATGTTGGTTTAGTTTACAGAAAATCTAAAGAATACAACTTAGTAGGATTCTGCGATGCTGACTATGCTGGAGACAGAATTGAAAGAAAAAGTACTTCAGGAAGTTGCCAATTTCTTGGAAGTCATTTGATCTCTTGGTATAGCAAGAAGCAAGCAACTATTGCTCTATCAACAACAGAAGCAGAATATGTCGCTGCTGCTGGTTGTAGTACACAGATGCTCTGGATGAAGAGTCAGTTGGAAGATTATCAGATATTTGAGAGTAACATTCCTATATTCTGTGATAATACTTCTGCTATATGTTTATCTAAAAATCCTATTCTTCATTCAAAAGCTAAACATATTGAGATTAAACATCATTTCATAAGGGACTATGTTCAGAAGGGTGTTATATCTTTAAACTTTGTTGATACAGACCATCAATGGGCTGATATCTTTACTAAACCCCTGGCTGAAGATAGGTTTAAGTTCATTCTGAAGAACATCAGTATGGATTTATGCCCAGAATGAGAAGATGAGAAGTTCTTATGTATGAGTATCTTCTGAAATGAATGTGGAACATTTTTTTTTTGTCAGAAGTTCTGATTGAATTCTTTTAGAAATTATGATTCGGTTATTACTAACGTTTCAGTGTCTAAGTTGTTTCAGAATCTCTTCAAAAGCAAAACAGCTGTGACTGGCTATCCAGATGGTAAACACGTGTTCACTATTCCTGGACAAGCGTGCGTGCAGTTGAGGGGACGTCTACTTAGGTAACTGTGCAAATCACGTCTTTTGTCATTATTATCTCTCCTCAAGTCACGTAACATTTAATGCTTTTCATCATTTACTCTCCTTCAGTTTTCTTTTTATACTCTTCAAACGTTTCTTTTCCCTCTCATATTTCTCTCTCTCTGCATTCGGTTCCTTTTTCGTCTCTCTCTCTCTTCTCATATCATAAACCCTAGCAGTCTCCAATATCTGAAAAATCATCATGAATCCATCGTCAAGCTCTGGAAATCAAGACAATGATAGGAAACAAAAGAGAAAGGCATCAGCTGAACCAGAAACCAAACCTAAGAGAGTTAGGATCTCCTATGACCCTCTCAAAGTGTATCAACCCTTTGACGGCTCCCCTCAATCAACCTCCTCTTCAAAGACCTCCACCACCTCTTCCTCCTCTTTCATCCCCTCGGAACCACCTTCTTCACCATCTGATATCTCCTTTCCTTCAACCCTTCCATCAGATATTTCTTCATCTCTCTCATACCCTTTTCCCCCCAGAACACCTAATCCCTATAGTGTTGTTCTTCCCGACTCAAGGTTCACTGTCAACCCTTCAACCCCTACCACTCAAACATATCTGGAGCTTTTACATGCTGATGTAAATGGCTGGTTGGAGATTCTAGGTGCTGCTCACCTTAATCATCTGGATGAGTATGCTACAAACAACCTTTGGAATACCTTTCTTCAGGACTTTCTGGTGAAAGCTACTGACATTAAGAGAAGGATCTTGTCTGAAGCTCCTGGTCCTCGTGGTCGTCAGTTGGAAGTGGGTGAAAGCAGTCACCACTGTCTCATCAGGAACAGAAGCGTTCTTGAAGAGAAGATACCAGCAGATGAGTTGGAAGAAGAAAATCTCTGCAGAGACATCGTGGTGTGGAGACCATGGTTTCCTGTGCTGACTGGAGATTTTCAGTGGCTGTTCAACTGGTTCAGAATGAACCCCTCTGAAAAAGCACCTCACATGGTCTTTCCAGTAGTGGTTTATCGTGCTGAAGTTGCTGGTCCTACTCCTCCAACAAACCTAGCAGCTATTCTTCAAGCGTTGGAAGATGGAACTTCTGAGCTGCCTGAACCAGAATATGCCAAGGCTCCTTCTGAGTCAGACTCAGATGAGGAAATGGAATATGCACAAGCTGAAGATCTTCCAGAAGATCACCCTGCTGAGATTGCTGTTCCTCTGGGCAGAAATACTGGTGCTTCTTCGTCTGGTGAAACCTCAGCCCTGATGGAGACCTTGGAAACTTTTCATCAGAATCAAGCTATGCTGGCTTCCCGTTTGGACGCGCAAGAAGCAGCCAATGCTGAGTTTCGTTCCTTCATGACAAGGCAAGCTACAAGCACTGACGGGATTCATGATGTTCTGGCGCGGATTTTGCGTAGGCTAGGATCTTAGTCTTTTGGTCTTTGTAGTTTCCTTTCCTTGTTGCATCTGTTTTCCTGCATTCCTGTCTTGTAAAATCTTTTTGATTATCAAATGAAAAAGTTTCTTTGTGTTTTACATTCCAGTAAATGTTTTCTTTTGTCGTTTTATACATCTGAATCTTTTTAAATATTCTTTTTGATGTTATGACAAAAAGGGGGAGAAGATAAATGATAAATGATTTGATTAAATCTATCAGTTGCTGGGTAAAGAGGCTCCCACACATTCACTAACAAGAACTGCAAGTTCTATATGGTTTAAGTGTTTTGCAGGTACACAGAAGAGAAGTGAATCTTCAGAAGCAAACACTAGAAGCAAAACCATAAGAAGCGTTATTCTGTAAAAAGAATAAGCTCTTGGAAACTGAAGCAAGCTGAGTGCTGTCAAGTTTCGGGGATCAGAAGCACTGATAATAGAATTTGAATATCATTGTCTATTCTGTTATGACAAAATTCTATTTGCTCTGATACATATAATGTTATGGCTCTGATACATTATTTGCTCTGATATATTATTTCAGCCTATATGGCTCTGATACATATAATGTGCTCAAACATACATTTTATGTTCTAACACGTTCATGCTGACTTTTGTCATTTAGTTTTTGTTCTGTAACATTTCAGGATGTAGAGATGCTCTGATGATGCTCTGGTACATTCAACAATGTTCTGATACAAATCTAGCATGAAGTGATGATTGGTAGACATTCAAAGTTCTGAAGCTATCCGAGGGAAGCAGAAATCAGAAGATGTGAATGTTCTAAAAGATCCAGAAAACTCAAGCTCTGAAGCTGTCCTGAATGGAAGCAGAAATCAGAAGCTGTGAATGTTCTGAAGATCAAAGAAATTCAAGTTCTGAAGCTGTCCTGAATGGAAGCAGAAGTCAGAAGCTGTGAATGTTCTGAAGATCAAAGAAATTCAAGTTCTGAAGCTGTCCACGATGGAAGCAGGAATCAGAAGCTGTGAGTGTTCTAAGGATCTAAAGAAATTCAAGTTCTGAAGCTGTCCAATGGAAGCAGAAGTCAGAAGCTATGAATTCTCTGAAGACAGAAGCTTATATGATCGTCTCTACCGAAATAATCAGGGAAGTCTTTTATCAAAGTTCTTCGAGTATTTATTTCAGAGGGAGATTATTTATCTCAGGGGGAGATTGTTAATCTCAGGGGGAGACATATTCATATGCTTATGCTATAGCTGTGTAATTTGTCTTTTGCCGTCTACTCTTTCTGATCGCAAATTCATATCATTTATATATGTTTTTGTCATCATCAAAAAGGGGGAGATTGTTAGAACAAGATTTGTTCTTATCAATTATCTTAGTTTTGATGATAACAATAATATGAATTTTGCTTAAGATAATATGGTACTCTAATCCAATGCAATTTCCCTTTCAGGAAATATATAAAGAGTACGCATAATTCAGCGCTCAGAAGTTGTGTCTCAAATGGTTCAGCATGCAACATCAGAACATGGTCTGGCAAGACATCAGAAGATGGTCGAAGCAGAATCAGAACATGGGTCTATGGAAGCATCAGAAGAACATGAGATCAGAAGCACTGAAGATCAGAAGATGGTATCACGCAACAGAAGCACTTCAAGATCAGAAGATGCTATGCACCAAGCTGTTTGACTCTGATGATATTCAAACGTCGTATTCACAAACATCAGATCAGAAGGAAGTACACGTGGCAGACTACGCTGACTGACAAAAGGAACGTTAAAGCTACTAAAGGCTACGTCAGTAGACACAGCGTGAACAAGGCTCGAGGTAGTTGACAAAAGCGTATAACATTAAATGCAAAGCTGTACGGAACACGCAAAGCATTAAATGCATTCAACGGTCATCTTCTCAACGCCTATAAATATGAAGTTCTGATGAGAAGCAAGGTTAACGATTCTACACCAAAAACGCTCACATTAACTTGCTGAAACGCTGTTCAATCAAAGCTCAGAATCTTCATCAACTCACTACATTGCTGTTGTAATATCTTAGTGAGATTAAGCTTAAACTGTAAGAGAAATATCACAGTGTGATTATCGCTTTTAAGAAGCATTTGTAAACTCTTGAATTGATTACATTAAGTTGTAAGGAACTAGAGTGATCGTGTGATCAGTATACTCTAGGAAGTCTTAGCAGTTGGCTGAGCAAGAAGTCTTAGGAGTGAACTAAGCCTAGAGTGATCGTGTTGATCAGTAGACTCTAGAAAAGTCTTAGGAGTGAACTAAGCAGTTGTTCCTGGAGTGATCAAGTTGTGATCTGTAGACTCTGGAAGACTTAGTCGTGGACTAAGTGGAAAACCATTGTAATCCGTGCGATTAGTGGATTAAATCCTCAGTTGAGGTAAATCATCTCTGCGGGGGTGGACTGGAGTAGCTTCGTTAACAGTGAACCAGGATAAAAATAATTGTGCAATTTATTTTTATCGTTCAAGATTTAAAGTTACACTTATTCAACCCCCCCCTTTCTAAGTGTTTTTCTATCCTTCACAGCTATACTGATCCATTTGCCTATAAATACAGAGGCATTCCTCATTCAAAAACAGACCAAAGCAACCATATTACTTGCTTTCTCTTTCTCTTCTCTTGTTCATTGTTTTTCAAAGTTCTTTGGCAAGAAGAATCGATTTCTTCAAACCAGAGCTTATCTTTGGGAAGTGAGCATTCTAACATCTCAAGGGAGGTCATTTGAGGTGATCCAAGCACCTGGATCACTTCTGTAAGTGGAGGAACACCATTGTTACTCTCACTTTGGAGCATCTGCAGTTGGAGGTCCATGGAGTGATTCAGAAGGTTTCAAGCCAAGCCAATCATCCAGACACACTCCTCAGGTCATAGTGGAGCTAACCAGATGGCTGCAGCTCATCTGTAACTCCAAATTCAACAACCTCCATGTTCACTTGAAGCTGAAATCGAGGGAGGTCCATAGAGCAATTCAGAAGGATTCAGGCTATAATAAACATCCAGTTAGCATCATTGAGTCTCAGGGAAGCTATTGAGACCATTCATTCAAGCCCAGGTGCTCTCAATCATCCTCACGACCTTCAGTTTCAAAGGTAAGTTTCTGAACCTCACCTCTTTAATTTAAGCACTCTTTGTGGTAAAGCTCGATTCTATCTTGTTCAGCATCATCAGAGGATTGAAAACCCTCTATCATCATTCATTTATTCATCTTGTGCATCATTTAATTTTAAAATTAGGGTTTATGTGTTCTTCGTGTTCATACTGAAATTTGTTAGTTACACTTAAAATAAATGAATTCTGAACCCATGGCCATATTCCTCGTCCAAAAACAAGCAAAATTGATGTTTACATCATACCATTTGGTTGAGAAACCAGAGAGTTAGAAATTTGAATTCTCACGAGCTCAAGGAAGAAGATGACCATGGTGGCGCGCAAATTTGAATCTCCTGGGTCTTTTTAAAATATAATTAATTCGTTGCGTATGTTATACAAACTGAGCGCGTAGCTCAGTTGGTCAGGTTTTGGTGTGTTGGTTACAAGGGCGTGGGTTCAAGCCCTCTAGGTGACAAAACCATATTTTTTACCACTTTTCCCATTTAATTTCTTCACAACTTTAACAAATTATTTAACCTACCAAATTAATTTATTTTCACTTCATTTTTCACACACTCTTTATTTAACATATCTATTTTGTGAATAATCAAAAAAATCATAAAAATATTATTTATTTCATGTATTTTAATTAGGTTTAAAATAGTATGTTTTTAAGTGTTTTCTTAAATACTTTAAATATATATATTCACTTTGATTTAACCTAATCATTTTATAAATAAGTTTATGATAAAACCCTAATTGTTTAGGTCTTAATTAAGTAAAAATCTTTATTTTTACTTTAATTAAGTTGACTTTTGTCAATTTTCAAAGCTGTTTCCAATCTCCGAATAAATCAAAAGATTAGGGTTTTCAAACAACGAGACCTTGTATCATTCCAAATCATTTTCAAACTGTTTTTATAACCAGTACTGTAAAGTACTGGGCCTCTAATAGAGTGTAAGTCCCAAAAACCTTCTCTTCTTAGCTTGTTTTCAAAACTGTATTTTCAAAATCTTCTTTCTGTTTTCAAAACATTCTTCTGGTATTTGAAGGGCATTATTCCCGGTGAAACTCTTCAGATACCTATGTGACCTTTGTCCATCTTCACTTATTCTGTTTTCAAAAAACCATTAACTGTTTATCATATATATTCAACTGTTATCAACAAAACAACAAAAATACTGTTGAGGCTCTGTACATACTTCTTCAATGGCCTCCACTCCATCCAGGTTAGGCTTTACAAGCTTTCAATTTACAGTCTTTGTTTAAATTACTGTCAAATATAAACTGTGCATATATTAGTTTAGAACTGCGTTTGAGTATAAACCTTAGGACAGTTAAACTATATATATATTATAGGAATATGACCTAGGATTGAGAATGTCTTCTCGGTGAAGGCTCTTTCCTAATTAGAGATCTGTAGTTCAAACCCCCAAGATGAATTATTCCCGGTGAAACATCTTGGCAAAAACCTTAGAATCCAAATAATAGGACACATCCACCCAAAGAGGAATTATTCCCGGTGAAACCTCTTACCCATTTGCTTAGAGCCAAAATAAGTTCAAAACCACATAGCTTTCTCTTGTGCTATAACAAGGACCCTCGATTAGCCTCCTCTTGGGCTTTGTACAAGGACCCACAGGCTTCTTAAAAGCATTTCCAGCTTCCTCTTGAGCTTGTATACAAGGACCCATCAGGTTTCTTATAAACATAGGAACAGGTCTTTAGTCACCTTTTAGCCTACCCTGGTGAGTTTCTTCCAATTTAAACCAGACTTTAAACAAGCTAAGTTTGTCTCAATTTCACATTGAGTACATTTTTGGAATGAGAGACATGGACAGTCTCTGTCACCCTTATCTTCATCAATCTTCCTTAGCAGAGTCTGGGATCCATGTTTGATCATCCTCAGCATTGAGTCAGCCTTCATCTTGGGCTTTAAACAAGAAGTCTCACTAGATAATCTTTCTGCCAATCCTTTCATCCCTTAATAATTAATGGAGTGCTACCCAAATCAATCACTTTAGTCAAAATCCCTGGAAAGGGTTAGCCTCCAACATCTGTCTAAAATGTCAAATCCCTGGAAAGGGTTAGCTTCCACACATTCCTTCATTTTAATAAAAATCCCTGGAAAGGGTTAGCCTCCAAAGTCAATTATTTAAAAAAATCAATAAATAAAGATTCATTTCTCTTAGGAGATAATTTCCCCAAAAGAGTCAAAACCCCTGGAAAGGGTCAGCCTCCAAAAAACATGATAAAGTCAGTCTTTTAACAGACAAACTCACCAGCTGAGTCAAAATCCCTGGAAAGGGTTAGCTTCCAAAGAAAAACAGTCTTTTAATAAATAAAACCTCCTCAGTAGAGTCAAAACCAACAAAAACAGTTAGCCTCAACCTTGGGCTTCATACAAGGCACCCAAACAATAAAACTCCCCTGTCAAGAGTCAGCCTCAACCTTGGGCATTGTACAAGGCAGATAATAGAGTCTCCCCAGTGAGTCCTTCATCACCCAGTAGCCACAACCTTGGGCTTTGTACAAGGTAGATAAACCATATCTTTCATGTGTCAAAGATTCCTAACACTTAGGATCTTTCCCCATATAGTCATCCATACTTAATTCATTTAAGAGTCCGCCACAACCTTGGGCTTTGTACAAGGCAGAAAATAGTGTTTTTCCCTAGCTACAGTCAGCCACAACCTTGGGCTTTGTACAAGGCATATAAAATAGAGTCATTCATTCAATTATCCTCAACAGTCAGCCACAACCTTGGGCTTTGTACAAGGCACATAAATAGAGTCTCCCTAAGTAGAGTCAGCCTCAATTCTGGGCTTTGTACAGAACACAAAAATACCCTGTAATTAATCCCCAGTGGAGTCATCTCCCAGAGTCAATAATTAATTAATCAATCAAAAAGCCTCAAGCTTGGGCCTCATACAAGCCAGCTAAAGTCAAATCTTTTATACAGTAGATAGACATAGCTTATCTCCATAGAGAGATATTTTTACTACTCTACCACATTCAAACAAACAAACATTTCATTTCAATTTTAATCAAGTCTCCCATTTAGGATTTTGAAAGGCATGAGCTGGCAGTAAAACCCAGACATGTGGTAACTTTCCCTAATTTGGATGAGCATCTTTCTTTCATTTAAGAGGCATTTGACTGGTATACTTGCACATACACAAGTAAGGTCCCCCTCTTGAATGAAATGAATTCAGTTATTCTGTCACTCCTTTAAATGTTTGTGGTAGAATAGTACAAATACCTCTCTGTAGAGATAATTTCATGTCTCTTTATTGTAAACAGAGATTTAATTCCAAGCTTCAACCTTGAGCTTCAAACAAGGCACCAAAAACAATTAATTTCCCTAGTTAGTTCCCCGAACTACATTAAGCTCTGACTTCCACTAGGGATATGTAGGCATGAGGTTCATAAGGAATCTCAGCGAGCTAATAAAATACCAAAAATAGTCAGTTTGTCTGTCTGTTTGTCTTTTAAAATCAATTCAATTCCTTCTCCTAATACAAAGGAGAAACTTTCCCAATCATTAGCAGCAAACACAATCACAATGACACAGAGAAGGTTCCTGTAGAGTACTACAGATATGTAGGGTGTTTAAACACTTCCCTATGTATAACCGACCTCCCGGACTCCAGAATTTCTAGTCTAGGTGTAGAATCCCCACACTTAGCAAACTCCTAGGGTTTAGTTGAGATCTTTTTTCCCCTTTCCTACTCGTAGGACAAATAAGAAAGTTCGTGTGATATCGTAGGAAGAACTGAAATAAAATTCATCCCACCACGGGCGCATTCTCCTTCCAAATTTCGCGTGAAGGGTTTAGCGTGCCGTCCTCCCAAGTGAAACGGGGAGGTAAAGAAAACGACCACCACAGAAAAATGGCGACTCTGCTGGGGATATAAGTGTTAAAAACCTTGGTTTTTCATCCAAACCAATGGTTGACCTGTTGCTGGTCCAGCCCCAATGAGGAATTAGGGATGCCAAATTCCCCCTCAAACAAGAGAGGTCCTGCCTAACCTCTGTGTCATATCATGTGTTTGTTGCATATATATTTGTTTACTTTGTTTATTCTGTATCGGGAAAGGGCTTGATTCCCCCTTGTGGTGAGAAATCCTATACCCGGATTTGAGTGCAACATAAGATAGGATGGAGGATGTCTTCCCGGTGAAGGCCCTCTAATCTTGGTTCACAATTCTACTCTTGGGATTTGCCTGGCTGGTTGTGATTAACTGCGCCACTGCATTCCGAGACTGATTTGTACCAGGAGGACCTAGAAACACATTAACCCCACTTAAAGCCTTTTTTAGGACGTAGAGCGGTGATTACGGAAGTAATTGTCACGCAGATACTACACTCAGAGAAAACTCTCTTATAGATACCAGTCAACGTATCTTTAAGGTTGAGCAAAAACTCTGAGACCCCTAGAACCCGTTCTACAGGTACAAAAATCCTTAACCTTAGTTTACCATTGGGGCGGGAGACTGCGTTTTGACTTCATGACCACTATACCCTTCAACGCCATGTTTGTTTAAAACTCTTGTGTGTGCATTCATGCATTCATGCATCATTCATTAATAAACAACTAAAAACAAAAAGAGTCTTTTTCGAGTCGTTTTTCAAGGAAACTAAATAACGAACGTTTTGAACTTCATAGAAAGAGAGAAACGGAGAAAGGACTTAAGGATCTATACCATGGATTACGGAAGAAAGAGAGCTAGGAAATACACCTTCAAGATTCCCCAGGTCGAGGAACTGGGAAAGCTCGGAAAACTGGTGGTCAACCCCCAGGCTTTCAAGGAGAAGTATGGAAAACTTCTGCCTTTGCTCAATACCAACATCGTGGATGGGATCCTTCCCACCTTGGTACAGTTTTACGATCCAACGTATCACTGCTTCACCTTTCCAGATTATCAGCTCATGCCTACGTTAGAGGAGTACTCTCGTCTGATTGGAATACCCGTGTACGCGCAAGATCCGTACTCCGGTTTGGAAAAGAATCCTGACGACGTTATCATTGCTGCAACTACTCCTTTGAACGTAGTCGACATCAGAACTCATATGGTGAGTAGAGGAGGAATTCAAGGATTGCCCTCCAAATTCCTGTTTGATCAAGCTCGGTACTTCGTCAGCATCCAAGATATGAGCGCTTTTGAGGAAGTCTTGGCTTTGCTTATCTACGGATTGTTTTTGTTCCCTAACATTAACGATTTCGTCGACATCAACGCAATTAAGATCTTCTTAATTGGAAATCCAGTTCCAACCTTGCTTGCGGATGCTTATCACTCTGTGCATTCAAGAAACCTGCAGCGAGGAGGATTAATCACATGCTGCGTACCGTTGTTATACGAATGGTTCGTTTCGCACCTGCCAAAGTCTAGCACTTTCTGGAACATGAGGGATGGCCTTTACTGGTCACAGAAAATCATGTCTCTCACTCATACAGACATTGATTGGTGTAGTCCTGACAACGACGAAACCAAGATCATCTTCAGTTGCGGAAGTTTCCCCAACATACCCCTTATTGGAACTAAGGGAGGAATTAGTTACAATCCAGCTTTAGCCCGTCGTCAATACGGCTATCCCATGAAAAATATTCCAAGTAACATCCAATTGGAGGGTCTGTTCTTCAAGAACATCGACGATCATGGCAACATGCTGAAGAAGGAAATTGTCCAAGCCTGGCGTCTTGTTCACAGCAAAGGGAGAAGATTGTTAGGAAAACATCTTTGCATCTCCCTGGATCCTTACCTTCAATGGGTACGCGTCAGAGCATTCAAGCTCAGGATGCCATATCAACATCAAGAACCTATTCCCCTAAGGGAACCAATTTACCTTTTCTCCACCGATGTTGAAAAACTGCAAGCGGCATTAAACAAGGTATGCCAAGAAAGGAATGCTTGGAGGAACAAGTATCGAATTGTCAACACGGAAAATGTTGAAATTCAAAACATCCTAAGAAGGAAGGATGAGTTACTTGAAGTACTCGATCGACAAGTGACACAAACGTCACTTTCTCATCATATCCCTCCTGCTTCCTGGATCATCGATCAGCTCACGTCAGAGAACGCTCAGCTCAAGAAACAGAAGAAGATGTTAGAACGTGAAGTCGGCTCTTCATCAAAGTTTTAGAGTCCTTTCTCTCAGTTTCTCTGTATTTCCATTTTCAAAGTGTGTAAAAACGGCGTTTTCGCTTAATTAATAAAAGTTTGATGTTTCATAACGTAATTATGGTGTTTCCTTGAAAAATAATAACTTAATTGCATATCATACATCGCTTTAGTCGTACGCACTGACACGAGAATTGTCGCGGATCTAATAGTCACTTTCCTTTCTCCAGAAAGAGAGGAGGAGAAGGAGGTGAACCAAGACTTTCAAGCTGTCTCATCCATACAACACTCGTTCAAGTCGCAAGAAAAGAATGGAAGACTTTGAGCAAGAGAATGAAGAACTCAGAGAAGAGATTAATACTCTCAAAGGTACTGTTGAAAGACTCAATAGTATGGTAGAAGCCCTGGTAGTTGCGCAGAATCGACCAACGCCAGAAGAACCACAAAGGACTGTGGTTTCCGAGATTGTTTCTACTCCTATTCCTCAGTATACCATGCCGCCTGATCGACCTTGGGGCATGCCGTATAACTTTACTCCAGAAGGGTACATACCTCCAGCTTCTGAAGCTCCAAAAGTCACCATGGATATGCGTCCACCGGAGGGTTACAAACCTCTGGAAATTGAAGTTCCAAGAGCAACGGCAATGGGTTTCGCACAACAGAATGCTGAGATTCCAAGATCTGCTGTCATGGCTTCTCCACAGCCCATTATGCATACTTTTCCCCCGCAAGGCGGACAAGTATATCATCACGCTCCAAGTGAGGATGCTGGCGTGTATGAAAGATTGGACGAGTTCCAGGAACAGTTTCTGCAAATGCAGAAGGAACTCAAGACTCTCCGAGGACAAGATCTATTTGGAAAGAATGCTGCAGACCTCTGTCTGGTTCCAAATGTTAAGATTCCTCACAAATTCAAAGTACCAGAATTCGAGAAGTACAAAGGGAATTCATGCCCACAAAGTCATCTTGTGATGTACGCTCGAAGAATGTCAACTCAGACTGATAATCAACAATTGCTCATTCATTATTTTCAAGACAGCCTGACTGGTGCTGCACTCAAATGGTACATGAACTTGGACAGTTCAGAGATTCGTACTTTTCGAGACCTCGGAGAGGCCTTCGTCAAACAGTATAAGTACAATCTGGATATGGCTCCCGACAGAGATCAACTCCGGGCCATGACTCAAAAGGATAGAGAAAGCTTCAAGGAATACGCTCAGAGATGGCGTGAAGTTGCTGCTCAAATTTGTCCACCACTTGAAGAGAAAGAAATGACAAAAATCTATCTCAAAACTTTGAGTCCATTTTACTACGGACGAATGGTTGCAAGTGCACCAAGTGACTTTACTGAGATGGTAAACATGGGTGTGCGTTTAGAAGAAGCAGTTCGAGAAGGACGCTTGAACAAAGAACCAGAATCTTCTGTTGGTCCAAGGAAGTATGGAAGTTCTTTCCAGAAGAAAAAGGATCAAGATGTCAGCAATGTCTTGCACAAAATCAAGAAGAAATTCCAACCTCAAGTTGCAACAATAACTCCGGTTGTTAACTCAGCGCCAGCTTATCAACCTCAGGTTTCGCAACAACAAACTCAACAAAGGTCGCAGCAACCTCAGCAGCAGGTTCGACCTCCAAATTACAACAATCGGGCTCCAAGGTATCCTGCCTTTGACCCCGTACCAATGCCGTATGCAGAATTGTTTCCAACATTACTGGCAAAAGGACTCATTCAGACAAGGAGTCCTCCAAATCCTACAAACAGTTCCTCACCATGGTATAAGGCTGACCAATCTTGTCCCTATCATCAGGGGGCACCAGGTCACAATATTGAGAACTGTTTCCCTTTCAAGATTGACGTCCAACGATTAGTGAAGAGCGGAATGCTATCCTTCAAAGATACTAATCCAAACGTCCAAGCAAATCCTTTGCCGCAGCACAAAGAAGCTTCAGTAAATCTGATAGATCAACACCCCAATGTCATTCAAATCTACGACATTCGTCAGATAGGGGAAAATCTTGTCAAGATGCACGCTAAACAAGCTGGGTACGGTCATGTACCACCTCACAACTACTTCACATGTGAAATTTGTCCAAAGAATAATCAAGGATGTGCCGTAGTTCAAGCTGCATTACAAGAACAAATGGACTTGGGATGGATTCAACATATCCGAGTCAGAACTGAACATGACATCAACATGGTTCAAGGATGTCCAGGAGAATACAAAATCTACAAAGTTGAAGACCTTGAAGGATCGGTAGTCAGGTTCCACAAAACTTTAAATGGACTTGCCTACTTTGGAACAGATTTCCACGCTTACAGTAGATGCAGAATCTGTCGAAGAAATTCACAAGGATGTTTGCGTGTTCGCAACGACATTCAAAAGCTGATGGATGACAATACCATTACTGTTCTTGCCAACAGAGAAGATGATGAAGTCTTTACCGTATCTCCTCAAATTAATCAAGTTGAACCTATGCAAGTTAAGTATGATAGCAGGAAGACAGCAGTTGCACCACTAGTCATCTACTTACCAGGTCCTGTACCGTATGAGTCCAGCAAGGCTATACCATACAAGTACAACGCTACATTCATTGAAAATGGTAAGGAAATACCATTACCGTCTGTTGTCAACATTGCTGATGTTAGTCGAGTCACCAGAAGTGGACGAGTCTTCAACAGAACAACAGAAAATGTGGAGAAACCTTCGGAGGAAGTACCACATAGGCAAGACAATCTTCCGACCAATGCTGTTCAAGCGAAAGAAAATGATGAGATCTTGAAGTTAATCCAGAGGAGTGAATACAACATTGTAGATCAATTACTACATACTCCGTCTAGGATTTCTGTTCTTTCCCTGCTATTGAGTTCTGAAGCTCATAGGGAAGCTCTACAGAAAGTTTTGGAACAAGCTTTCGTAGAACCAAGTGTTACTATAAGCCAATTCAACAACATCGTTGCCAACATCTCCGCCGGAACTAGCCTAAGTTTCTGTGACGAAGATCTTCCTGAAGAAGGAGTGGACCACAATCTTCCACTTCACATCTCAGTTGGCTGCATGGGTGATACACTCACAGGAGTCCTAATAGACAATGGATCCTCTCTCAACGTCATGCCTAAATCAACATTATCAAGATTATCTTTCGAAGATTACCCTCTAAGAAAAAGTCATGTCATCGTCAAAGCATTTGATGGATCAAGAAAGTCAGTTTTCGGAGAAGTAGATCTTCCCATAACTATTGGACCTCAGACGTTCAAAATCACTTTCCAAGTTATGGACATTCCAGCACAATACAGTTGTTTGCTAGGTCGCCCATGGATTCATGAGGCTGGGGCAATTACTTCAACACTTCATCAGAAACTGAAGTTCATAAGAAATGACAAATTGGTAACCGTATGTGGAGAACGAGCTCTGATCGTCAGCAACCTGTCATCATTCTCCGACATAGAACCAAAAGAAGTTGTTGGAACTAAATTCCAAGCACTTTCCTTAGACAAAGGAAAGGAGAAAGCAGCGTCTATCTCTTCATACAAAGATGCAATCCAAGTTGTAAAGGATGGCACTACCAGTGGTTGGGGGCACATTAATATTCCTACCAACAACAAGAACAGAACAGGAATTGGATTCTTTCCGACATCATCAAAAGCTATCCCAGGGATTGAGGTAGTTCTCCCAATTCAAGAAACTTTCTGCAGTGGAGGTTTTCTTCAACCTGTTCAACAAACAGTCAATACCATCGATACGGAAAACACCGATGAAGAGGAATGGTTATCCTATCTTAACAAAGCAGGATACATCTCCCTATCAGAATCTGAACCACTTTGCTGTTATCCGACTAAAGGATCTGAAAGTAAGACTCAACCAAGCAGTGATGAAGTTACTGACAGCTTCACCACCAGAAGTCATGGTTCATCAGAAGAAGTTCCTCCTATCCCCGAAGAGACTTGGGATACATTAGGAGAACCAAGCGGAAAATTCGACTACATGGTGAAATACTCCGCTCCTGAAAGTTCAAGAATCTCTCTTGAAGATATTGTTCCAACTGGATGGAACAGTGATTTTGAGTACCTCTCTCAGCCAAAAGAGATGTATAACCCTTGCTATTCATCATCATCTACTGGTGAAGTCATCATTGAGGATTATATCCCCAAGTCACCTTCCGAGGCTAAGGATCTAGAGTTCACATATCTAGTCAATGCCATCTTGGGAGAAGAGCAAGACCAAAATACAGAAGAGGATGATCTCGAAAGTGTCTCCGACAACGAGTCTCTCCATTCAGAAGATTGGAAGTTTCCTCAAAAGAAAGTTCGACATACTCCACTTGGAAATGGGTATGCTCACACCGCTCAGTCTGCTGAAGTAGAAGAAGATCGTCTGAGTGTTGCAAAGACAGTGGTTGGTAAATCAAGACCTACCACAGGCCAGCTTAAGCCTAAGGTTCCAGATTACTTAGTGCACAATGGGGTTCGCCACTACTGGACAGCTGTTGAAGTTTCAACTGTTGTTCGCACTCCTAAGTAGGAACTTTCACCGTTATTTTGTCCTCTCACCATAGCCCAGGGTGAAGAGATGTTTCATAGGGCTTTGCATTTTACTATTTCTTAGTTAAATGTCCCTCTTTGCTTCGCCCAAAGCAATAGAGTTTTGTTTTATAGGGTCTTTGTTTCAAGAAATGACTGTCCATAAATAAAAATGTCATTCTGTTCCTTCGTTTAGTTTTTCCTTTTCTTTTTTTCGGAAATTGGTAATCCTAAAAAACACCCTTAAAAAACATCAAAATCATTAACTGCATACACCGAGTCTTCCCTCGTTGTCTAAATAAAACTTATCACACATATGCAGATTAATCATAAAATACCCCGTTGAAACGTGCGACCGTATGACTTCTCCAAGCTTTGAGTTTCCTGTATTCGAGGCAGAGGAAGAAGAAGACGAAGAAATATCAAAGGAAATTTCACGGTTACTTCAACAAAAGGAAGAGGCCATTCAGCCATACAATGAGCCTCTAGAGATCATTAACCTTGGTTCCGATGGAAACAGAAGAGAGGTTAAGATTGGAGCTTCGCTCAGTTCAGAGATCAGAGAGAGTTTGATACAGCTACTCAAAGAATTCTCAGATGTCTTCGCTTGGTCTTATCAAGATATGCCAGGGTTGGATACCAGTATAGTGGAGCATCACTTGCCATTAAAAGCAGAATGCCCTCCGGTCAAGCAAAAATTGAGAAGAACTCATCCGGAGATGGCCATGAAAATCAAAGAGGAAGTTCAAAAGCAGATCAACGCAGGTTTCCTCGTCACTTCAGAATACCCTCAGTGGTTAGCTAACATTGTTCCCGTTCCTAAGAAAGACGGAAAAGTCCGCATGTGCGTCGACTACAGAGATTTGAACAAAGCTAGCCCTAAGGATGATTTTCCTTTACCACATATTGATATGTTGGTAGACAGTACAGCAAAATCCAAAGTTTTCTCATTCATGGACGGATTTTCAGGATACAACCAAATCAAAATGGCACCTGAAGACATGGAAAAAACAGCTTTCATCACCCCCTGGGGCACGTTCTGCTATCGTGTTATGCCTTTTGGACTAAAGAACGCAGGGGCAACTTATCAAAGAGCCATGACTACGCTTTTCCACGACATGATGCATAAGGAAGTGGAAGTCTATGTGGACGACATGATTGCCAAATCAGAAAATGAAGAAGATCACATACAGAATCTGACAAAGTTATTTCAACGCTTACGGAAGTTTCAGCTTCGCCTGAACCCCAACAAGTGTACCTTTGGTGTCTACTCAGGAAAACTCCTTGGTTTCATTGTCAGCAAACGAGGAATTGAAGTAGATCCAGACAAAGTCAAGGCAATTCAAGAAATGCCTTCACCCAGAACCGAGAAACAAGTTAGAGGATTTCTTGGACGTCTGAATTACATCTCGAGATTCATATATCTCATGACTGCAACTTGCGCTCCTATTTTCAAACTTCTACGGAAAAATCAAAGTTGCGTCTGGACAGACGATTGTCAGAAAGCGTTCGACAGCATTAAGGAATATCTGCTCGAACCACCCATCTTGTCTCCTCCAGTGGAAGGAAGACCTTTGATAATGTACTTAACCGTCTTAGAAGATTCCATGGGTTGTGTCCTTGGACAGCAAGACGAGACAAAGAGAAAAGAGCATGCCATTTACTACCTGAGCAAGAAATTCACTGACTGTGAATCCCGCTACTCCATGCTCGAGAAGACGTGTTGTGCTTTGGCCTGGGCTGCCAAGCGTCTCCGCCAGTACATGATTCGACATACTACTTGTTTGATCTCTCATATGGATCCAATCAAGTACATCTTTGAGAAGCCTGCTTTAACCGGGAGAATTGCCCGTTGGCAGATGTTGTTATCAGAATATGACATTGAGTATCACGCACAGAAAGCCGTGAAAGGAAGCATTCTAGCTGAGCACCTGGCTCACCACCCACTCAATGGTCATGAATCAACCAGTTTCGACTTTCCGGACGAGGACGTCATGTACCTCAAGATGAAAGATTACGACGAGCCACTACCAGACGAAGGACCTGAGATAGGATCCCAGTGGGGCTTAATCTTTGACGGAGCTGTCAATGCTTATGGACGAGGAATTGGGGCAATCATTGTTACACCTCAGGGTACCCATATTCCATTTACTGCCAGATTAACTTTCAAATGCACAAACAATGAGGCCGAATATGAAGCTTGCATCATGGGTCTCGAAGAAGCCATGGATCTAAGAATCAAACACTTGGATGTATATGGAGATTCTGCTTTGGTCATCAATCAAATCAAAGGAGAATGGGAAACACGCCAACCAGGGCTAATTCCTTACAAAGACTACGCGAGAAGATTGTTACCATTCTTCGACAGGGTAGATTTTCATCACATTCCTCGTGAAGAAAACAACTTGGCTGATGCATTAGCCACACTCTCTTCCATGATTAGGATAAATCATTGGAATGACATTCCTCGGATCGATGTTATGCGCCTGGATAGGCCCGCTCATGTTTTCACAGTAGAAGCAATCATCGACGACAAACCGTGGTACTACGACATCAAGAACTTTCTTCAAAAGCAAGAGTACCCTCTTGGGGCGTCAAAGAAAGATAGAAAGACTTTGAGAAAGTTAGCTTGTAGATTCTTCCTGAATGAAGATGTTCTGTACAAGAGAAACTTCGACATGGTTCTGCTCAGATGCGTTGACAGAAAAGAAGCAGAAATACTCATGAGAGAAATACATGAAGGTTCCTTTGGTACTCACACCAATGGACATACCATGACAAGGAAAATACTGAGAGCAGGATATTATTGGCTGACGATGGAGTCAGATTGCTACCAGTACGCAAAGAGGTGTCACAAATGCCAGATCTACGCCGATAGAATTCATGTGCCACCATCTCTTCTCAACATACTCTCTTCCCCTTGGCCTTTCTCCATGTGGGGAATCGACATGATTGGAATGATCGAACCAAAAGCGTCCAACGGACATCGCTTCATCTTGGTAGCCATAGACTATTTCACCAAATGGGTTGAAGCAGCTTCATATGCAAACGTTACAAGACAAGTTGTCGTCAGGTTTATCAAGAATCACATCATCTGTCGCTACGGCATTCCTAGCAAGATAATCACTGACAATGGGTCAAATTTGAATAACAAAATGATGAAGGAGCTTTGTGAAGAATTCAAGATCGAACATCACAACTCATCTCCTTACAGACCAAAGATGAATGGAGCTGTAGAAGCAGCTAACAAAAACATCAAGAAAATCATTCAGAAGATGGTCATCACTTACAAAGATTGGCATGAAATGCTCCCGTATGCTCTTCATGGTTACCGTACATCAGTACGTACTTCGACTGGAGCAACTCCTTTCTCCCTTGTATATGGCATGGAGGCAGTCCTACCTATAGAGGTTGAGATTCCATCAATGAGAGTTTTGATGGAGGCAAAATTAACAGAAGCCGAGTGGTGTCAAAGCAGATTCGATGAATTGAACTTAATCGAAGAAAAGCGCATGACAGCTTTATGCCACGGACAGCTATATCAACAAAGAATGAAGAAAGCTTTCGACAAAAAGGTTCGACCTCGCACAATCAAAGAAGGCGACCTTGTACTCAAAAAGATTCAATCTTTTCTCACAGATTCGAGAGGGAAATGGACTCCCAATTATGACGGCCCCTACGTGGTCAAGAGAGCTTTCTCAGGAGGAGCCTTAATACTCACGACTATGGATGGAGAAGAATTCACCCGTCCTGTGAACGTCGACGCAGTCAAGAAATACTTCGCCTAAATAAACAAAAAGAACAGCTCGCTAAGTTGAAAACTCGCAAAGAGCGACTTAGGCAAAAAAGAGCGTCTCGGTGAATCGAAAACCCGAAAGGGCGATTCAGGCAAAAGTTAGAGACATAAAAAAATAAATAATCAATCCCGGTAAACTTAAAACCCGAAAGGGGTAGTTTACGCAAAAGTTAGGGATATATGGCAAGTAACTGTGTTCAGGACAAACTTGATCATTCAAAATCCATAGCGGAGTGTTCATCAGCAGTAGGTCATCTTCTACGAAGCACGAATACAGCGCAACTCGGAGTGGAAGGGAGAGATAACGGTCGTCACGTTTCATCGTAGCCCTTTTCCCGAAAATTACCAATTTCCAACTTTGTAAATACTCCATGGAATCAAGCATTTGGCTGATTACCATTCCATATATAATAATTTGAGCCTTGTGCTTTTCCTTTGCAATCTAGTCTTATTCAGTTTCTTGAAATGCATTTTAAATTTAAACAGTCATTTTCTTGAAACAAATGTTTTCATAAAATAAAAATGAATTTACTTGCAAAAATAAAGGTGAAATTTCTTTCTGAGGTTTACAAACAATAGGAAGAATGCAAACAGTTGCTCCGAGAACGGTTGAGACTCCGGGAACCAATATTTCCCCATGAGGTCGCTTTGCGAACATCTCCCGATGACGGATCTTTACTTCAATTCATATTATTTACTTCGGACAGCGGACAACTGATAGCCAGATATTCCAAACAGAGTTCGAACTACAAGAAGAGGACATCTTCTGATCAACAAGAATTCAAGTCGTATCATTAGGATTTTACATCCGCGACAATTCTATTCACATTCACTTTACATTTTATAATTGTCATAATATTCATGCATACATTACATCACAACTGCATAGTCAAATTAGGCTTTTAATCATGAGAATGCCCGAGTCATGAGGGCATGAACTCAAGTTTCCCCTGCAAGTCCTGGAGAAACTTTTTCCTTCAAGACAACGATCCATGTAGAGAGATTTCCCCAAGCAAGTCAACAGATGGTAGTCTCCCTCAAGGAGATAGTTTGTTCACTTTTGGAATTCCTTTGCCG
Source organism: Vicia villosa (assembly GCF_029867415.1). NCBI lineage: Eukaryota > Viridiplantae > Streptophyta > Magnoliopsida > Fabales > Fabaceae > Vicia > Vicia villosa. The sequence continues at coordinate 219,165,349 of NC_081180.1, read as the reverse complement.
AGATTCTCCTGCAAAGCAACATTCAACAGTCTTTTTCAGATAAGATAGTCTGCTTCGCATTTTGGGCTTCCCCAAAAGTTTGGCATTTCCCCAGCAAGGTCGAGAGATGCCACTTCTTTTTCGTCAAAGAAAATAATTCAGAATCTCCCAGCAGATCGACAAATGATTCCCCAGCAGAATCAGTGAATGGTAGTCTTCATCCAGAAGATAGTTCATGATCCCCAGCGGAGTCAACAAATGGTAGTCTTTCCCCAAGGAAAGACAGTTTGTCTGTTAAATACTCAAGAGATCGACAAATGGTAGTTTCTTCAAACAGTTTGTCTGTTTCAGGGATGTTTAGTTCCCCACAGAGTCAATAAATGGTAGTTTTCCCCTTAAGAAAACAGTTTGTTGATTCCCCAGGCACCAATCGACGAATGGCAGTTTTCACCCCGAAAACAGTTCGTCCGCCTTCAAACAAAGTCATTAGCCCCTCAAAAAGCATGGGCCCATATGACAATCTTTCAAAGATGCCAGGTCAAAAGGGAAGATGGTGAAGTTTCTTTATTACCGTCAAATGGTATCTCATCTCCAAGTGCTGATGAGAAGTTTGATGAGGAAACAAACCCTTGAAGTTTCTTTATTACCGTCAAATGGTATCTCATCTCCAAGTGCTGATGAGAAGTTTGATGAGGAAACAAACCTTTGAAGTTTCTTTATTACCATCAAATGGTATCTCATCTCCAAGTGCTGATGAGAAGTTTGATGAGGAAACAAACCTTTGAAGTTTCTTTATTTACCGTCAAATGGTATCTTACCTCCAAGTGCTGGTAAGAAGTTTGATGAGGAAACAAACCTTTGGAAATTTTCTCTTTATCTGAGATATTGTCCAAACGCAACTAAGACCAGTTTCGAGATTTGGACATCCGGAACGAGAGGAGGTTGTTTACCTTTTTCTAAGTATCAACACTTAGTTAAAGAAGATGGATTGCGCATCCTACATTGCCATCCATTCACCAGAATCCACATCAAGTATTTCTGCAGGAGTTTGTCTCCTCATCCCCCGCCAAGTGCGACAACGGGATCAAATCATGCAAAGATTTTATCAATTACAACATCTCAGGAGCGCCCAAAATTCGGGCATTCTTTGATATTTAAGTCTCTTTTACGCAGGAGAGATCGAGATCTCAATCTCTCTCCCTCCAGATAAAAGAAACTTAAATAGGGGCATCTGTCATACCCTAATTTTTGACCCCCCTGAGATGACATATCTTCAGGATTTTTCATCAGGTCAAGACAAGTACCCAGAGCAGTCATTTCTCCATCTGGTACCTAATCGAGGATGCTCAAAGACAAGAAAGCTCAGGCAAAGGATCAATCAATACAAAGACTAGTCTCTAATACAATCATGGGGCTCAAAAACTTCACTTTTCTCATCTATGATTGATTAGACATCCAGTCATATGAGTACAGGTTTACTCAGGTCACCAGACTAGGGTTTTGAGCCTATCAAGGACTGAAATCAGGGATCACATTTGGGAAACCCTAAAAAACCTCAGAGGGTCATTCAAAGACATCAATCATCTTCAAATAACTCATATTACAAGGTCTACTGGACATCACACTTCAATTCAAAGTCTACAGTCATTACTTTCACATGGTCGACAAATTAGGGTTTTGACCTAATTCACCAAGATAGTTGACTTCTGATCAGGGCATGAATCCAAAACTCAAGACATGATTCAAGGATCTCTACTACCTCCATATAATCCATTTATATCATCCATTTGGGGAGAAGATCTTATTTCTACACAAAAGCCCAAAAATTCACTTTGTCAGGAAAAAGTCAACTGTGAAGGATCATCATTGACTTTTAAGGTTTTTGGTCAAAAAATGACTTTCAAAGATCAATATCATCAATATATGGATGTCAAAGTCATTTGGCCAAAGAAATTCAAAGAAATTCATCAAGGAGCGAAAAGTCGGGAATTAGGGTTTTTGAAGGCATGGTGAGATCTCAAAATTTCACCTACACAACTCAAAAAACTTCCAACATGAAAGTTGTAGATCTTGCCAAATAAAACAACATCTTACAAGGGAACTTTTTTCAAAAGATCAACCATTTATGAAGTTTTGGAAATTTTGAAGTTTAGGTCATAAACACTTAGAAATTTTTCTAAGTGTTTTAACCTAGTTTTCTTCCAACTTTGGCCTCATTTTTCACAAATTTCCCAAAGGATTCTGAAGAAGACATAAACTAATGATTTAAAGTAGATGTTTAGGGCTTTCCAAATTGTGTTCAACCTTCTCAAAATTCAATTTGAGCTAAGAGTTATGCTTGTTCAAAGTTGGCCTCATGAAGTAAAATTATAGGTCATGCATCATTTTGGAACTTTGAAATTTTGTGCACATGACCTCAAATACATGGATGCTACATGACCCATAATACATCTGCAAACATGCCATGCATTCATTTTCACCATGCCATAAGAATTGAAGAAGATTCTAAAAACAAGAACATGTGATTATGTAATGATTACATTTGTGAATTTATGGCAAATTGATGAATCACCCAAGGAATCTTCTCACCAACCAATTAGAGCTCATTTCTGGCTCAGAATTGTCCCCTAAGATCAAGCAAAATCGAGGGCTAGGGGATTGATCAAATGGAATCAAAATTCTCATCATTGCATAAGAGATATTTGCAAATTCCTTCATGGCTAAGAAACCAAATCAACTTCACTAAGGAAGCTCACTCCTCTGCAGCTATACTGATCCATTTGCCTATAAATACAGATGCATTCCTCATTCAAAAACACACCAAAGCAACCATATTACTTGCTTTCTCTTTCTCTTCTCTTGTTCATTGTTTTTCAAAGTTCTTTGGCAAGAAGAATCGATTTCTTCAAACCAGAGCTTATCTTTGGGAAGTGAGCATTCTAACATCTCAAGGGAGGTCATTTGAGGTGATCCAAGCACCTGGATCACTTCTGTAAGTGGAGGAACACCATTGTTGCTCTCACTTTGGAGCATTTGCAGTTGGAGGTCCATGGAGTGATTCAGAAGGTTTCAAGCCAAGCCAATCATCCAGACACACTCCTCAGGTCATAGTGAAGCTAACCAGATGGCTGCAGCTCATCTGTAACTCAAATTCAACAACCTCCATGTTCACTTGAAGCTGAAATCGAGGGAGGTCCATAGAACAATTCAGAAGGATTCAGGCTATAATAAGCATCCAGTTAGCATCATTGAGTCTCAGGGAAGCTATTGAGATCATTCATTCAAGCCCAGGTGCTCTCAATCATCCTCACGACCTCCATTTTCAGAGGTAAGTTTCTGAACCTCACCTCTTTAATTTAAGTACTCTTTGTGGTAAAGCTCGATTCTATCTTGTTCAGCATCATCAGAGGATTGAAAACCCTCTATCATCATTCATTTATCTCTTCAGCATCATTTAATTTTATTTTTAAATTTTAGGGTTCTTCACGATTTCTGGTAAATTAGTTAGATGTAGTTAATTACATGTTAGTTACATATAGAATCGTGAGTGAATTTAGAGCAAGTTTCATGTTTACATCGTGCAAATGGTTGAGAAATGAGTAAGTTCAGAAATTTGAGCTTGAGGTTGAAGACGAAGATGGTGGTGGCGCGAGAAACTCAGAGAGTTTATTTTATTTTGAATGGTTCGTTTTATTAACGACTAAACAAGCCCTAGTGGAAGATGAGTCTCCTCATGGTCTGGGGTTCGAATCCCCCTCGCCCCAGACTTTTTGATTTTTTCCTGATTTACTACTTGTTTTGAAAATATAATTAATTGAGTGCAAGTTATACAACACTGCGCGCGTAGCTCAGTTGGTCAGGTTTTGGTGTGTGGTTACAAGGGCGTGGGTTCAAGCCCTCTAGGTGACAAAACCATATTTTTTACACTTTTCACATTTAATTTCTTCACAACTTCACACAATTATTTAACCTATCAAATTAAATCATTTTCACTTCATTTTTCACACACTTTTATTTAATATATCTATTTTGTGAATAATCAAAAAAATCATAAAAATATTATTTATTTCATGTATTTTAATTAGGTTTAAAATAGTATGTTTTAAGTGTTTTCTTAAATACTTTAAATATATATATTCACTTTGTTTTAACCTAATCACTTTGTAAATAATTTTATGATAAAACCCTAATTGTTTAGGTCTTAATTAAGTAAAAATCTTTATTTTTACTTTAATTAAGTTGACTTTTGTCAATTTTCAAAGCTGTTTTCAATCTCCGATTAAATCAAATGATTAAGGTTTTCAAACAACAAAACCTTGTATCATTCCAAATCATTTTTTTCAAACTGTTTTTATAACCAGTACTGTAAAGTACTGGGCCTCTAATAGAGTGTAAGTCCCAAAAACCTTCTCTTCTTAGCTTGTTTTCAAAACTGTATTTTCAAAATCTTCTTTCTGTTTTCAAAACATTCTTCTGGTATTTGAAGGGCATTATTCCCGGTGAAACTCTTCAGATACCTATGTGACCTTTGTCCATCTTCACTTCTTCTGTTTTCAAAAACCATTAACTGTTTATCATATATATTCAACTGTTATCAACAAAACAACAAAAATACTGTTGAGGCTCTGTACATACTTCTTCAATGGCCTCCACTCCATCCAGGTTAGGCTTTACAAGCTTTCAATTTACAGTCTTTATTTAAATTACTGTCAAATATAAACTGTGCATATATTAGTTTAGAACTGCGTTTGAGTATAAACCTTAGGACAGTTAAACTATATATATATTATAGGAATATGACCTAGGATTGAGAATGTCTTCCCGGTGAAGGCTCTTTCCTAATTAGAGATCTGTAGTTCAAACCCCCAAGATGAATTATTCCCGGTGAAACATCTTGGCAAAAACCTTAGAATCCAAATAATAGGACACATCCACCCAAAGAGGAATTATTCCCGGTGAAACCTCTTACCCATTTGCTTAGAGCCAAAATAAGTTCAAAACTACATAGCTTTCTCTTGTGCTATAACAAGGACCCTCGATTAGCCTCCTCTTGGGCTTTGTACAAGGACCCACAGGCTTCTTAAAAGCATTTCCAGCTTCCTCTTGAGCTTGTATACAAGGACCCATCAGGTTTCTTATAAACATAGGAACAGGTCTTTAGTCACCTTTTAGCCTACCCTGGTGAGTTTCTTCCAATTTAAACCAGACTTTAAACAAGCTAAGTTTGTCTCAATTTCACATTGAGTACATTTTTGGAATGAGAGACATGGACAGTCTCTGTCACCCTTATCTTCATCAATCTTCCTTAGCAGAGTCTAGGATCCATGTTTGATCATCCTCAGCATTGAGTCAGCCTTCATCTTGGGCTTTAAACAAGAAGTCTCACTAGATAATCTTTCTGCCAATCCTTTCATCCCTTAATAATTAATGGAGTGCTACCCAAATCAATCACTTTAGTCAAAATCCCTGGAAAGGGTTAGCCTCCAACATCTGTCTAAAATGTCAAATCCCTGGAAAGGGTTAGCTTCCACACATTCCTTCATTTTAATAAAAACCCCTGGAAAGGGTTAGCCTCCAAAGTCAATTATTAAAAAAATCAATAAATAAAGATTCATTTCTCTTAGGAGATAATTTCCCCAAAAGAGTCAAAACCCCTGGAAAGGGTCAGCCTCCAAAAAACATGATAAAGTCAGTCTTTTAACAGACAAATTCACCAGCTGAGTCAAAATCCCTGGAAAGGGTTAGCTTCCAAAGAAAAACAGTCTTTTAATAAATAAAACCTCCTCAGTAGAGTCAAAACCAACAAAAACAGTTAGCCTCAACCTTGGGCTTCATACAAGGCACCCAAACAATAAAACTCCCCTGTCAAGAGTCAGCCTCAACCTTGGGCATTGTACAAGGCAGATAATAGAGTCTCCCCAGTGAGTCCTTCATCACTCAGTAGCCACAACCTTGGGCTTTGTACAAGGCAGATAAACCATATCTTTCATGTGTCAAAGATTCCTAACACTTAGGATCTTTCCCCATATAGTCATCCATACTTAATTCATTTAAGAGTCCGCCACAACCTTGGGCTTTGTACAAGGCAGAAAATAGTGTTTTTCCCTAGCTACAGTCAGCCACAACCTTGGGCTTTGTACAAGGCATATAAAATAGAGTCATTCATTCAATTATCCTCAACAGTCAGCCACAACCTTGGGCTTTGTACAAGGCACATAAATAGAGTCTCCCTAAGTAGAGTCAGCCTCAATTCTGGGCTTTGTACAGAACACAAAAATACCCTGTAATTAATCCCCAGTGGAGTCATCTCCCAGAGTCAATAATTAATTAATCAATCAAAAAGCCTCAAGCTTGGGCCTCATACAAGCCAGCTAAAGTCAAATCTTTTATACAGTAGATAGACATAGCTTATCTCCATAGAGAGATATTTTTACTACTCTACCACATTCAAACAAACAAACATTTCATTTCAATTTTAATCAAGTCTCCCATTTAGGATTTTGAAAGGCATGAGCTGGCAGTAAAACCCAGACATGTGGTAACTTTCCCTAATTTGGATGAGCATCTTTCTTTCATTTAAGAGGCATTTGACTGGTATACTTGCACATACACAAGTAAGGTCCCCCTCTTGAATGAAATGAATTCAGTTATTCTGTCACTCCTTTAAATGTTTGTGGTAGAATAGTACAAATACCTCTCTGTAGAGATAATTTCATGTCTCTTTATTGTAAACAGAGATTTAATTCCAAGCTTCAACCTTGAGCTTCAAACAAGGCACCAAAAACAATTAATTTCCCTAGTTAGTTCCCCGAACTACATTAAGCTCTGACTTCCACTAGGGATATGTAGGCATGAGGTTCATAAGGAATCTCAGCGAGCTAATAAAATACCAAAAATAGTCAGTTTGTCTGTCTGTCTGTCTTTTAAAATCAATTCAATTCCTTCTCCTAATACAAAGGAGAAACTTTCCCAATCATTAGCAGCAAACACAATCACAATGACACAGAGAAGGTTCCTGTAGAGTACTACAGATATGTAGGGTGTTTAAACACTTCCCTATGTATAACCGACCTCCCGGACTCCAGAATTTCTAGTCTAGGTGTAGAATCCCCACACTTAGCAAACTCCTAGGGTTTAGTTGAGATCTTTTTTCCCCTTTCCTACTCGTAGGACAAATAAGAAAGTTCGTGTGATATCGTAGGAAGAACTGAAATAAAATTCATCCCACCACGGGCGCATTCTCCTTCCAAATTTCGCGTGAAGGGTTTAGTGTGCCGTCCTCCCAAGTGAAACGGGGAGGTAAAGAAAACGACCACCACACTCGATTCGGATGAAAAACCACCAATCTCCACTTTTTCTTCTTTTCCTCTTCTTCTTTCTCTCTTCCCTTTCTTTCTCTCTTCTTTCCTTTTCTGTTTTTCTTTTTCTTTCTTTCTATCCTTTTTCCCTTCTTATCTCTTCTCCCACAAATATCTCTTAGCCACTTTACAAAATATCTCACTTTACGGTCCAAACTCAATTGCTCAGAAAAACCCCAAAACACAGAATATTACCTTAATAATATTTCTAGTACCAAAAATATGAAAACCTTCAATTAAATATTAGTCCGCCATCCCGAACTAATATCGACTGAAACAACTCCAAAAACGGTAAAATTCCAATAAGCGTCACAAACGTCCAAATTAAGCATATACTTATTTTCCGGGCGTTACAACTCTCCCCCACTTAGAACATTTCCGTCCTCGGAAATATCCCAAACACAAACAAACTTGGATACGCTCTCGCATCCGACTAACCAACTATCAAGCCACGGAAGCAACGACACAATCAGCACCAACAACGAATCACTCTAGCTAAAAGTAAAACAACCAAAACACAACAACGACAACGAGATGCAATGCCCATACAATGCACTCATCGACTAACACCAAAACACAAGAAATAATCAAGACACATACAACAACCCGGTCGCACAACATCCAAATAACCATGCCAAGACATAGCAGTCAAACATGTAACCAAAACATCTGGTGGTCTTATAATTCCTACCACATCCACTGTCCATAATTTGAACTCTAACAATTCATACACACACGAACCGCGTCATTTCACGCTTCCGATGTGCACTCTGATTTCCCACAACAAACAGACTTACCAATTTCATATCCAACTTCCAGCTCTTTCTAGTATTCACCAGAAACTCATTGTTCTCTCTTAACATACTCAACCTCTTAATCTGCTGTGTCAGCTCGCACACCAGACAAAAGTCTTTGTATTATCCAAACAAAGGAAAAAAGCTAATCCAAACACATCCTTGTTTCACAACACAAGCCCTCATAGATCCTTAAGTGACCAAATCGCCCTCTCAGTTTGACCATCCGTTTGAGGATGATAAGCAAAACTCAAACGTAACTTCGTACCAAAAGTACTTTGCGAACCTTCTCAAAATTTCAGAAATAAACCTCAGATCTCAATCTGAACAATACCTTTCGAAACACCATGCAAACAAATAAACCAGCAAACAATTTTATCAACATACCACTCGCCAGTACTTCCATCGGTTAATCCATTCTTATCGAAATAACGTGAGCAGATTTCGTCAATATATCCACAATGACCCAAATCGCCTCACAATTACTCGACGTCCTCGGCAAACCAGAAACAAAATCCATAGAAATGCTATTCCACTTCTACTCAGGAATGGATAACAGTTACATGAAACCAGACGACTCCTGACAAGTCAAACACAAATAAATAAATACCTTCATATCCTTATTCATTACCTTGCCACTAAAAATGACCTTCTCAAATCTTGATACATCTTAGTAGCATCAGGATGAATACTCAAATCACTACGACGCACTTCATCCAAAGTCCTCTTTTCAAATCCGAACATTAGGAATACAAACTTGATCATGACATCCCTTGACATTGCTCTTATCAATCCGAAGATCACCATCTTTATCTTTGACTAATAAATGTCATCTTATCAACCCATTCAAATCCGATTTCTGACCTTTTCTAATCTCATCAAGAATACCATAAGTAAGCTTTCACATATAAAGCTCAACGCCTGAAGAAGTCTCTTTACAAACCCAACTCAAATCTCACAACTGTTTCGAATATCACAATACTCGAATCATCGACATAGACGTATGCAATGGTTTCTCATATTCAACTCGTTCTGATCAAACAAATACTTCAAACTCTTGTAGTCACTTACACACACAAATCTCGATCCGAATAATTAGTGCCTTCAAATTTCCCAAACAGAAATAACAACTTCCAACTCTAAATCTTGTGACAAATAAATCCTTTCAAAAATCTTAACTTGCATAAAAGCATAAACCACCACTTACCCCTTGAACATTCACTTCACTCAACCAAAAACTCACATAAGGAAACTTAGCAAACAACTTCTTCTTCCCAACACGGACAAAACAATTATCAAGTACTTAGCATGATCATTTTCACACTGATGATACCTATACCTCAAATCAAACTTGCAAAACAAACAAGCTCAAACCAATTTGATCCATCAAAATATCAATCCTCGAAAGTGGATACTTTTCCTTAATTGTCACTTTTCTCAATTGTCTAAAATCGACACAAAGCCTCGTAGAACCTTCCTTCTTAACCAACAAAACACATGCACCCTACGGCAACATGCTCGAACAAACAAACCTCTTCTCAAGAAAATCCTTAAGTTGACTCCTCAACTCTTTCAACTCAGAAGTTGGCATCCGATACGGAACCCTCGACAAAACAATAGTTCTAGGAACTAAATCCGTCAAAATAGAACTCCCAGACGAAATTCCCCTTTTTCTACGACGAATCACTTAAACCTTCAAGAAACACTTATACAAATGCACAACTATCCGCAATTCCCACAATTGCTCTTTCTCAAGAACATCCAAAGTCGTCGACAACATAAACAACGTCGTACCACCTTGCACCGACTCATTCACTTCCAATATTATCAAACTAGCCAGATAAGCCTATCACGTCCAATACGATCCCGTCCACTATCAACAAGAGATTAAGGGTGATCAAGTCCTCAATTTGTCAATAGGTAGCCGACAATCATAATAGAGTATAAACTATCAGTACCAACATTAATAATATTCTTTTCCAACTTTTGCTCATAGCACAGAAGCACTATGATTCCATAATTCACAAATCTCTCAAGATCATATGAACCAGCTAACACCGACGTCCGGTAGCTACGTACCAAAACACTTCTAACAACATCTCAAAACAAAATTCCTGAGATCCTACTTATTTCTTCATACTCCTAATTCTTACTCGAGTTCCAAAACGTTTCCAACAACGTCACTTCACACAAGGCTACTCAAACAACAACTTCACAGTCCATCAGTAGCGTTAGAGCATCACAACTCTCAAAATTCCATTCTTTGGAAATAACCAAAATCTACTCTGAGACACTCCAACTTGATTAACAACCAAAGTCTTAAGTCCAAGTCACCTTCACTTCAGAAAACAACAAATTCCAACAACACTAGTACTGCTGCCCTCAGTAGCATACTAACATCTTGCAACTGAAACATATCCGAGAAGCATATCTTCTCCCCCACTTAGCTTCAAACCACTCCTGCACACAACTGACTAGAGGCACAACAAGTACTGACAGTGCTCCTCACGCTTATCACGTACTGAGGAATTAAACAACATTAGACAACACTGGACGGACAGACCGACCTGCTCTGATACCACTAATGTAACACCCCAATTCTACCCAAAGCATTTAGGCAAGAAAATATCAGAGTATTTAAAATTTCATACAACACAATTAGGATGTTACACTAAGTAACCAAACAAACACCTAGAAAACAAACGGACATCAGCGATGCCAAAAGCATACAACACCTGCCAATAAAACGATACATAACACATGGAAGATATGAACATATATATATATATATATATATATACACATATAGCTCTCGCTCTCAAAGAGGAGGTTTCCAAAATAAAGCGTTTACTATACACATCAGCACATCATCACATATACATGTTCAAAGAGTCATATACAAATAAATAACAACAGACTCCCGACTCCCCGGTGTTACGTATCAGAGCGACCGACAAGACCAACTGGAGAGCTACCTCTTCCAAAAGACTCCCAAAGCGGCTAATCTGCAGGATGCCACTCAAGCATCAAATCAGCAGAAGGGTGAGAATATAATTCATAATGAAAGCATGACAATTATAGTAATGCCAACAAGTATCATCAATAATCATACAACAAAGTAATCCACTAAGTCAACCACAATCAATATATAAGTAATGCGACACATGAATGATAACATAAATTATAAAGACTGACGATGATGAATGAGACTCGACTATGCATATGCATGTGGTACCAAATCCGGAGTAAAACTCCTCCTTGTCATTATGACAAATACACCTGCCGAGCATTATGCTGGGACTTTTTTCCACTAAGGAAGCCCGCAGGCTGTCGTCATCGAGCACGCAGCTCCCACTGATGACCTCTTGCCACTCAGGCTCATTCCGTTACCGAGCATTAAGCCCCTACTGGTAACCATGCCCGCATGCCATCTGTTAACAACATTCCACCATTAACGTATTGAAATGTTATGCTGTGCAAATATATGACTCTATTACACGACAACAACATCATCAACAATATAACACGATCATACACTCACGTTACATCGTTTATATTCTATCCAAAAGGATACATCACCAATTAATAACATCGTTATCAATTACATCACACCATAATTACCACACAGGCATTAATAAGCATACAACACACATTCACCATCAAAACATACTGGCCACGTCGGCATAGATGAACGTATAACACACTTATACACATCAAATTAATATTGGCCATCGGCCCACAACTTCATCAATACATCATCAACAAGTTGTAATAACAACAATTCAACAATGATAGTACATCATTCTCATAACAACAATTACTTGCCATAAGGCCACACATCATGTTAACAACAAACAACCAAACATCGTTACATATCAAGAATGAACATTCATTAATGCATAACACATACGAACATGCATTCATGTTAATCCACACATCAACAACAATTGCAACCAAGCACTAAGATTATTTACCAATCATATTGCGCATATAAATAATTATGTGTTTTCATCAACAACAATTAAAACCAAGTAATCACAAGATAACCAAGTCTATACTATCATATAGAACATCCAACTAGCTTCCTAACGCTTCGAACGGCGTATAAAACAGAGTTACAGATCAAAAGTTACAAGGTTTCAAAGTTTGGAAAGTTGAACATACTACACAATTCATCACTTGATTCTAATAAAAATAATAGGAGACTACATCCTATGAATCATTTAATTAGATAATAGTATAGTTCATTGCGTTAGCTTTCCAACGCTTCAAACGACGACAAAATCGGAGTTACGGTCCAAGAGTTACGAAGTTTCAAAGTTTTGGAAAAACAGAAAATGCTGTTGGCCGCTCAGCGGGCCTCTTAGGCCGCTAAGCGGAAATTCCAGAAACGGACCAACGAAAACTCCGCTCAGCGGGCCTGAGGCCGCTTAGCGGACCTGAGAAAAACCAGAAAAAACCCAGCACGAACAGAACTGTCTCAAGCCCCTTATACCCACCAAAACCACTCCAAAACATCATTATAACACCAATACAACACATACATACCATATAAACAACATAACATCCAACTTTCATGGTTGATTCATCAATCTTTCTCAAAACCTAACATTTTCTCCAACTTCAATCAAGCCATAGAAATGGAAAACAAACATGATCAATCATCCTAACACAACAAGGATATGATTCTATACAAAATACCAACCATGACATGTTTGAATCTTGCTATATCATGAAAACCTCACAACTTCTTACAAAACAAGAAAAATGGAAAATATGGGAAGGATGAAGAAGATGAACAAGAACAAAAACAAGAACAAGACTATAAGAATCATACATCCAAGATAAATTAGATTCACCCCCTTACCCGACTATAGCGACTATCAGAACTCGATTCGGATGAAAAACCACCAATCTCCACTTTTTCTTCTTTTCCTCTTCTTCTTTCTCTCTTCCCTTTCTTTCTCTCTTCTTTCCTTTTCTGTTTTTCTTTTTCTTTCTTTCTATCCTTTTTCCCTTCTTATCTCTTCTCCCACAAATATCTCTTAGCCACTTTACAAAATATCTCACTTTACGGTCCAAACTCAATTGCTCAGAAAAACCCCAAAACACAGAATATTACCTTAATAATATTTCTAGTACCAAAAATATGAAAACCTTCAATTAAATATTAGTCCGCCATCCCGAACTAATACCGACTGAAACAACTCCAAAAACGGTAAAATTCCAATAAGCGTCACAAACGTCCAAATTAAGCATATACTTATTTTCCGGGCGTTACAATCTGCTTTGTCTTTGATGAAAAGTTTAAAAGATATGACATCTCAGGGGGGTCAAAATTAGGGTATGACATATTGCACTAAATGAATCCACCAAAAATTGTTGAAATAATCTTTTAGAAAACAATAATGTTGACTGATTTGTATCTCTTTGTTGAATTTTGTATGCAACCCATTCTTTTTGTGTGACAAACTTCCTTTTTGAAGTGGACGTATTAGTATCTTCATTATATGGAATATCTTTTCGAAACTCATCTTCTCCTCTAGGTAATAGAAGTGGATATTGTAATGGTAAATATGCTGGCTCAAATACAGAAATACGTTGCAACAATCCAGATTGAGTCTCAACAATAACATCTCTATCAAAGTCTACTGAATCAAAATCACCAACAACCAATGCTGCCACCTCTGAAGCTGTTGGAAGATTGTATCGTCGACCATCACAACCTCTCTTTCTTAATATTCTTAACTTCATAGTTGGAGCATTTTGTTTTGTTATGGTGTCTCGAATTATCCTATATGTTTTGACATAGGGATTGAAATTATCAAGAACTTCCCTTATATCGCTAACAATTGTTGATTTCAACTCAAAGTCTTCACCATCCATTCTATAATATATGAAAAAATAATTGGTGGTTATATGTAATTGAAGTGGTGTTTATCAATAATCTTAAAACAAAAATATAATAAGCTCAAGGTTCGATATGATAATTATGACTATGAAACTATACAAATGAGTGTAATTACCTGACAACGGCCATTCTGTTAGCTATTTCATTATCAGTGTCGTAGATGTATAGTTGAGAAAAATTTGGTTGGTTCCCTGGTAAAGGCAACAAACTTTCAATTTGATGAAAGTTTTCACCATTCATCACAAATATTGGTGGTGCATTACCATTATTTATTTCCTTATTTATTTTTCCTCCCATAGAGGTGAAAGCAAACATACTATTGAAAGATCTAATATTTTCCAAAAAGAATTTACTCCTTCTGTCATGTTTGTGATACAAATCATGCAAAGATTGAGGAAGACTGGGGTATGGAGCAATTAGAATCTTGCCTTGCATGCAACACATTGAAAATTTTGGTGTCAGTGGTCTATACTATTTTTGAACGCGTTCGTCATACCACATCAATGCACCACAGAATTCACAAACACATATTGGGTGACCCATATTTAAATATTGCGAATCTACAATTTATACAAAACAAAAAATTAACAATTTTATTTGCCAAATAGTCAATTTTAATATTGGCAAGATATCTTTAACAATATAATGTAGCAATATTATGTAGATATAAAATTTTGAACCTGAGTTAGCAGTATCATCTAATTGTTCATTGTCAATTTCTAACGGAAATTGAATCCCTAAAATAAGTAAACATATTTTTACAATGTTAAATATACATATAATAGGTTTTTAAATCATAGATTTGAGAATATTGTAATATTACTTTAAATAAATATTTTGATTAAATTACCTGAATTAGAAGGTACATTCGACTCTTCTCCATTTGTCATGCATACCATGGTGTTTAACTCATTATCATTTTCCACCATTGACATAATGTCTGAAAGTTAAAAGGTAAATTCGTTTTAATTAATTAAGTTCAATAAGAGTAAAATATTCTACAAAATGATACTAATCTAATTTGTGTAAATAAATACAATATCATTGACAATTTGTAATTGAAAAAGAATTCTTAGAAGAAAATAAACTACAATATTAGACTATGTAAATATAAATTTTTAAATGTTAAAAATATATATCCTTTAAATAAATATTTTTATATAAAAATACCTAAATTAGAAGGTATATCCGACTCTTCTCCATTTGTGATGGATACCATGTTGTTGTACTCATTATGATTTTCAATAGAAGAATCAATTTCTGAAAGATAAAAGACGAATTATTTTTAATTACATTAAAAATTACGTATTTTAAGATTTGAATATATTTTATAATATTTAAATTTACCCATATTTTGTAATGTGATTTTTTTAATACGTTTCAAATCAAGTTGTTGCTTCCTTTTGAGCCAATTGAAACGTTGAATTTCTGCATCATTTTCTCCATGTTGCTTTTCTGTTTTATAGCGGGAAATAAGACACTTTATCAACTTAAAACAAATATAAAGATATAAAGATATTAAAGATGTAATAATATAATTAATATTATAAAAAATATTTATAAAATAAAGTGCTGTTATTTTTACAGATTTTATTATATTCTTGAATATTTAAATTTACCTATCTTTGAAGGTTAAATAACTTAATACAATTGCTAATTTAATGCTTTGATTTTATAAACAAAAATTTATCGTCAATTTAATACGTTTGATTTTTCAAATAAATTTGTTAATTTAGTGTGTTGATACTATAAATTTTTTTATATAAAATACAATATTAGACTATTTTTATATATTTTTTTAAATGTTAAAAATATATATCCTTTAAATAAATATTTTTCATATAAAAAAAATACCTGAATTAGAAGGTATATCTGACTCTTCTCCATTTGTGATGGGTACCATGTTGTTGTACTCATTATGATTTTCAATAAAAGAATCAATGTCTGAAAGTTGTTGCTTCCTTTTGAGCCGATTGAGACGTTGAATTTCTTCCTCATTTTTTCCATGTTGATTTTTTGTTTTAGAGTAGAAAATAACACACTTTATCTATTTAAAACAAATATAAAATGTAAAGATATTAAAAATGTGATGATATAATTAATATTTTAAAAAATAAAAAATATTTATAAAATAAAGTGTTGTTATTTTTACAGATTTTAATATATTTTTGAATATTTAAATTTACCCATCTTTTGAAATGTGTTTTTTTTAATACGTTTCAAATCAAGTTGTTGCTTCCTTTTGAGCCGATTGAGACGTTGAATTTCTGCCACTCCAAGTTGCTTTTCTGTTTTAGAGTGGAAAATAACACAGTTTAAAAGTTAAAACAAATATAAAATATAAATATATTAAAAATGTGATGATATAATTAATACTATAAAAATATTTATAAAATAAAGTGTTGTAAAATGGAAAGTTGTTAAATTTAATAGTAGTGCATGTATATACCCATATCAAATTTGGTATTATAGTGAATGAACAGTGAAGAATTAGTAGTATGTGTTGTTATTGAAAAGAGAGATTTTGTTTTGTTTTTTAAAGAATTTTAAGTTGCTTATATTATAAAAGAAATGAAATATAATAATAATTGTTACTAATTTTATGTTTAGTAACTGAAATAAGAAAATAATTATAATAGTAACTGAAATATATAAATAATTAATTTTATTATTTTTAAAGTTTATAAGTTTTGGGACTTAGCGAGCCGGTATGCGACATGATAAGTATCCATTTGGGAGAGAACCTGGAGTATCATCATTGAAGGAAGTCGTGGTAAGATTTCTTAGAATGGTAGTGTTTCCAGAAACCAAGGACAAACGTGGAGGGTCTAGGGCTTATGTTGAGTAAGGATAAGTTTGGTAGACATGAGGAACGAGAAATATCCAACTAGGTATGGATTGCCATCCGTTTCGAAGCTACATAGACTCAGTGCAGAACAGTAAAGATTGGAAACCTCAAAAGGATCGTTTTCTAGGTACGTCCAGACAGAGTACCAGGAAAGGTGTGCTATATGAGACCTAAGGTTTTCAATCGAGGACAGTAAAGCACGAGTTTATTAGCATATTGTATTTTCTTGGATGGAACGAAACTCATACAAAATCGTAAGTTTTATTCAAAGAAGCAATGTAAAGGACATTACATCCCCCTCGTTGGAGGAAGATGCCTGGAGCTTGTTTTCATGATGATAGTAAAGAATTCGAGGACGGATTCTATTTAAGAGGGGAGAATGTAACATCCCTATTTCTAGAAGCATGAGAACTAAACTATAAGACCTATTAATATTGAGAATGGTTAAGAGGGATGGATAGAAGTATGACATTAAGAGAAGATTAGTTAGAATCAAAGGATTTGGTTAGAATAGAACTAAGTGGCATCTTAGTAAATATTTCATAGTTGAAGGGTAGTATGGTCACTCCACTCTCAAGAATGGGACTTAAGGACTTGTGTGGTTGCAATACTTCATTAATGTATTTCCAAACTCAGAATTGGTGGGAGAGCTAGAGAGAGGACGTGAGGCAAGAGGAAGAAGGAAATTGTCAACTCAAGTTCATCCTCCATTGATGCATGCATGAGGTTTGGATGGTTTAGGATGAAGAGCCATGATCAAGTGTAAAGAACAAGGTTGTAATCATCTCTATTCTTCCATCATCAAGTCAGAATCTTCTTCACATCTTCATCAAGTTCAGATTATGGAGGTGAGTTCCATTAGTTAGAACCTTGGGTAGAGTTTGGGAATAATGCATGATTTGGGAAATAAGGGTTTAGGTTGTGATAAATCCTTTGCATGTTGATTAAATGCCGAAAATCATGTTCCTATACTGATAATTTGTGCCTGGGGTTGTTTTATATGTTGAGGTTTGGATTGGGATGGATTAGGATGTGTTGGAACTGGTATATTGCGAGAAAAATGTGATTTTTGCTTCTGGTTCAGTAAGCAATCGATTGCAGGGGTCAAGCAATCGATTGCACTGTGAAAATTTGACATTCTGCGCTTCTGGTTCAGCGAGCAATCGATTGCACACTGGTGCAAATCGATTTCACCTGACAGAAAATTATTCCTTTATTGTTTCGACCATAACTTGAGTTCTACAACTCGAAACAAAGCCCGGTCGGAAGCGTTGGAAAGGTCTTTTAATGATCTTTATGAATATGCTTAGATATAATGCTTTTAATTGATTTAAAATTTATGGCAAATGGATGTTTAGTTACATGATGTCGGATTAACATTTATAGAATTAAGAAATGTATGTTTAATTCCCCGAGTGCGGTTCCGTTCCATGTCGGGAATCGGAAGCCTCTTTGTTATGAGACTAATGTGTGTTCATGTACGTTCTAAATAATTATATGGTCTGATTATTTTTAATATATTCCATGATCGAAACATATTTAACTCACATGTGACAAGTATGTACAAATGACATGATATTTATACGATGGATTTTTGTCTAATATTATGTGCATATAATACAATGTAAATTGTTTTCTCGTCGTTCCGGTTGGACGTTCGGATGCTTGATTTTTGTGAACTTGCCTTGGTTGAATATGCGTGAATCGGAGTATAACCGTACTACTAGGATAGTAAATCCTGTTTACCCACTATGTGGATGCCCATTGGTAGCCCGTGTGGCGTTTGTGATATGTATTATATACCATGGATGATTTGGCTTTTATGCCTGTTGTATATACGTGTCTATATCCGTATATTTTGCGTTACCTGAGCTACTATTGCGGTGGAAGCAAGTGAGGGTCTTTAATGGCGTTTCCCACTTGGTAACTCACCTGCGTGATTAGTATGGTAAGTGGGTGATGCCACGTAGGCAATCACTGAATTACTTGCCTCTAGTAACGTCAATTAGACAATGTTACTAGGCTTTCGCCCGGTGGGTTTGTACGTCGAAAATGACATATTGCACCTGTTTACTCACCTGCGTACAGAGGATGAATACCATTGCAGTGGAAGCAAGACCGGGGTCTTTAATGGTGTTTCCCACTTGGTAACTCACTGGCGTGCTTGGTGATGAGGTTGTAAATGCCACGTAGGCAATGGTACAATTTAACTCATCTCGAGTGGAATTCCATATAGGAATGACTCGAATTCATCGTGCGGTGTGCTTGTGCAAGTCTTTCGACATATATGTACTTGGATACTCACCGAGGGTACGTGGCAGAGGTAGCCTAGTCAGATGGGTATAACTCCTTGATTCCTCACATAAGGATGTGAGTTTGCATATTGTGAATTGTTGTTTTATTGAACGCCTCATTGGATAGTTAAGGGACTTCCAATTGTGGTGATACCCTTGTTTGTATTTGCACCTAAACGTGAGGCATAACCCCGGATTCTAGGTGAATCCGTTTATGATGCATGCACCCTGTAGAACCGAGTGAACCCGTAAGATAGGGGAACTCACTGAGATTTAGTAATCTCACCCCATTCCAATTTTTTTTCAGGAACAGGTTATAAGTGTTAGATTTGCTAGATGATCGGTTTCGAAGCTACAGATGTGCAGAAGGCAGGAAGACCTCTGTAGAAGTTACCTTTCCGCTGTGCAATGATGGAGACAAGCTTCTTGGATACTCTATAATTAAGATTTAAGTTGTATTCAGTTTTTTTCGATTCTTGTCTTTCACCTAGTTTTTATGTTTCTTGTATCATAAATAACATTACTGCATATTATTCTAGACATATATGTACGGGGTGAAAGACAAGAATTGGAAAAAACTGAATACAACATAAATCTTAATTATAGAGTATCCAAGAAGCTTGTCTCCATCATTGCACAGCGGAAAGGTAACTTCTACAGAGGTCTTCCTGCCTTCTGCACATCTGTAGCTTCGAAACCAATCATCTAGCAAATCTAACACTTATAACCTGTTCCTGAAAAAAAAAATTGGAATGGGGTGAGATTACTAAATCTCAGTTAGTTCCCCTATCTTACGGGTTCACTCGGTTCTACAGGGTGCATGCATCATAAACGGATTCACCTAGAATCCGGGGTTATGCCTCACGTTTAGGTGCAAATACAAACAAGGGTATCACCACAATTGGAAGTCCCTTAACTATCCAATGAGGCGTTCAATAAAACAACAATTCACAATATGCAAACTCACATCCTTATGTGAGGAATCAAGGAGTTATACCCATCTGACTAGGCTACCTCTGCCACGTACCCTCGGTGAGTATCCAAGTACATATATGTCGAAAGACTTGCACAAGCACACCGCACGATGAATTCGGGTCATTCCTATATGGAATTCCACCCGAGATGAGTTAAGTTGTACCATTGCCTACGTGGAATTTACAACCTCATCACCAAGCACGCCAGTGAGTTACCAAGTGGGAAACGCCATTAAAGACCCCGGTCTTGCTTCCACTGCAATGGTATTCATCCTCTGTACGCAGGTGAGTAAACAGGTGCAATATGTCATTTTCGACGTACAAACCCACCGGGAGAAAGCCTAGTAACATTGCCTAATTAACGTTACTAGAGACACGTGGCATCACCCACTTACCATACTAATCACGCAGGTGAGTTACCAAGTGGGAAACGCCATTAAAGACCCTCACTTGCTTCCACCGTAATAGTAGCTCAGGTAACGCAAAATATACGGATATAGACACGTATATACAACAGGCATAAAAGGCAAATCATCCATGGTATATAATACATATCACAAACGCCACACGGGCTACCAATGGGCATCCACATAGTGGGTAAACAGGATTTACTATCCTAGTAGTACGGTTATACTCCGATTCACGCATATTCAACCAAGGCAAGTTCACAAAAATCAAGCATCCGAACATCCAACCGGAACGACGGGAAAACAATTTACATTGTATTATATGCACATAATATTAGACAAAAATCCATCGTATAAATATCATGTCATTTGTACATACTTGTCACATGTGAGTTAAATATGTTTCGATCATGGAATATATTAAAAATAATCAGACCATATAATTATTTAGAACGTACATGAACACACATTAGTCTCATAACAAAGAGGCTTCCGATTCCCGACATGGAACGGAACCGCACTCGGGGAATTAAACATACATTTCTTAATTCTATAAATGTTAATCCGACATCATGTAACTAAACATCCATTTGCCATAAATTTTAAATCAATTAAAAGCATTATATCTAAGCATATTCATAAAGATCATTAAAAGACCTTTCCAACGCTTCCGACCGGGCTTTGTTTCGAGTTGTAGAACTCAAGTTATGGTCGAAACAATTAAGGAATAATTTTCTGTCAGGTGAAATCGATTTGCACCAGTGTGCAATCGATTGCTCGTTGAACCAGAAGCGCAGAATGTCAAATTTTCACAGTGCAATCGATTGCTTGACCCCTGCAATCGATTGCTTACTGAACCAGAAGCAAAAATCACATTTTTCTCGCAATATACCAGTTCCAGCACATCCTAATCCATCCCAATCCAAACCTCAACATATAAAACAACCCCAGGCAAAAATTATCAGTATAGGAACATGATTTTCGGCATTTAATCAACATGCAAAGGATTTATCACAACCTAAACCCTTATTTCCCAAATCATGCATTATTCCCAAACTCTACCCAAGGTTCTAACTAATGGAACTCACCTCCATAATCTGAACTTGATGAAGATGTGAAGAAGATTCTGACTTGATGATGGAAGAATAGAGATGATTACAACCTTGTTCTTTACACTTGATCATGGCTCTTCATCCTAAACCATCCAAACCTCATGCATGCATCAATGGAGGATGAACTTGAGTTGACAATTTCCTTCTTCCTCTTGCCTCACGTCCTCTCTCTAGCTCTCCCACCAATTCTGATTTTGGAAATACATTAATGAAGTATTGCAACCACACAAGTCCTTAAGTCCCATTCTTGAGAGTGGAGTGACCATACTACCCTTCAACTATGAAATATTTACTAAGATGCCACTTAGTTCTATTCTAACCAAATCCTTTGATTCTAACTAATCTTCTCTTAATGTCATACTTCTATCCATTCCTCTTAACCATTCTCAATATTAATAGGTCTTATAGTTTAGTTCTCATGCTTCTAGAAATAGGGATGTTACAATATTTTTTAGATTGCTCCTACAAATGTGACTCTTTAATTTATTACGAAAAAATAAATATAATTTATATTAAAAAAATTATTGTCAATTTAATGCGTTGGTTTTTAAATATCATTCTTAATTTAATTTGTTGATTTTATAAACAATTTATATAAAAATAATTATCAATTAATGCGTTTATTTTATACAAATGATTATGATTTATTAAAAGTAGTAATTTATCTACCCAAGAGCACTTGGGTGAGATGGCAAGGATCTCTTCCAGCTTAACCAGAGGTCCTGGGTTCGATCCCGGCCCTGGGTACGCAGCAGTGTTAAATCTCTTGAGGGAGAGCTTTACCGCCTATATGGTCCTACCCGGCTCGAGGGATTAGTCTCTGCAGTTGCGCGCAGAGGATACCCCGGTTTATACCAAAAAAAAAAAAGTAGTAATTTATAAAAGTAGTAATTTATCTTTGTATCAAAAAAAAAGTAGTAATTTATCTTCTAAATTTTTAGGGTTTAATATACTTCACCCCCCTGCCAATATAGCGAGTTTTGGTTTACGCCCCCTGAAGTTTTTTTTTATTAAAGGCCCCTTATAAAATATAAATCCTGGATTTACCTAACCCTTTTACCACATTTGCTGACTGGGCTTTGAAGTATTGGCCACGGTGGCAATTGTTTGCTGACTGGGACAATTTCTTCAATATATGATTCTATGGTCCGTGGGCCCCCTAATTTTCTTCATTTCTGAAATTTTTTTCAGCTCCCATTGTTCTTCTTTTGTCTTCGTGTGTCCCGTTATCATTTTGTCAAAACAAACACAAACTTCTATTGCAAGAACTCTACAAGAGCAAAACACTAATATACTTCCCAAGAGCCGAGCATACCAGGTGCAAGTCGACCTCCTTCGAGCTTGCAATGATGAAAAGACAGCATGTGACTTGGAGCACAAAGTTTGGGATGCTGTGGCTGATGAAACTGCTTCTGCAGTAAGATTTGGATTTAAAGGTGCATCCTTTGATTAACACTTTTGCTTCCTTATCCTTAATGCACCTCACCTGGTTAAAGTCTTGTTTTAATTTTCCTTCTTTGAGCAATTCTATAGATACCCTGTTCTTATTCTTCTTCTTCTAAAACAGCCTCTATTTTTTCACCCTTTAATTAACCTTTGTTTTCTAGGATTTTAACTTAATCTTCTTATTTATTTTCATTTCAGTTTACACATCCATAACCTGTAGGAATGTTTTCTTATAACTTTTTTTTATAGTATACCGCCTACTCTCTAAAGATGCTTCTATATTTTCTTAAAACAAGCATTAGCTATAGTAAAATAAAAACTACAATAAAACTCATATACATACAGCCACTCTTTTGTTGTCAAATGTCTCTTAATTGCATTGATTGTAGAGATCACATTCTCTATTCATATATTTAGAAAAATAGACAACAACATTTTAAATATGGCAAAGACACTTAAAATATAATTAAATTGCTACTTTTCTAAACATCAATTATCATATCATACATTAATAACAAATACACACATTTTTATTTTTTATGAAACAAACAAAAGCATTATGCTAAATTTGTTATTTTTCTTTCCCTTTGATTAGATTCAAAACTATCAAATAAATAATTAATATTGAAAAGGGCACTTTAGTTAGATCTGTATGAGAAGTCGTTATCAGCTTAATAGCTAATTAAGTCTTTCAACCAATTGGCTCAATTGTAGATTTTGTTGGGGGTTGGAGTGATACCCCTTCATGGAGCATCGAGCGTGCTGGATGTGTTCTAAATATGGCAATAAGCTTAGAAGGTTCTCTTCCACTTGGCACCATCATTGAGACCACTCAAACACCAGGAGTATTAATTAGTGATGACACACACGAGCAGTTTTATATTGAGGATTATAAAACTATATGTGCACCATTTAATGTAGATGATCCATTAAAATATTTTCCTATAACATATTTATTATTAACAGCAATAATATCTTTTGTTTTGCTTTGTAGGTTCGACTTGCAAAGAAGGTCCTGCAGAAGGTGGTAATTAGATATCTTCGTCGTGATAACCTTCTTGTATCCAGTATCAAGCGCTTAGTAGTGCTCGCAAGGATTGGGAGAGAAGCTTTGATGAACGGCGACATTGATGAACTCGGCGAAATAATGTGAGATTGAAGTTGGTAATGGTGGTAGTGGTGGAGATGGAAGTTGGAGAGGTGATCGTGGGATAAAAGGGTAAAAACCCATGTCACCTTTTGCCACATATTCAATTAAGTCAAGTCCAGTCAGCAAATGTGGTAAAAGGGCTAGGTAAATCCAGGATTTATATTTTATAAGGGGCCTTTAATAAAAAAAAACTTCAGGGGGCGTAAACCAAAACTCGCTATAATGGCAGGGGGTGAAGTATATTAAACCCAAATTTTTATTTTGAAAATGTATTATTACTTTAAAAAATAAAAAATAAATAGTAAAAAATGTGAGTATTTCAAATAATTATAACTTATTTTTATATTAAAACATAACTTATTAATTAGTTCAATATTTATTCCAATTATATATTTTTTAGATTGCTCCTACAAAAGTGACTCTTTAATTTATTACGAAAAAAAATAAATATATGCAATATGTTAATTGAATAATTATGAGAAATCAATTTATTTTTCTCTAAATATTATCTATAAAAAAGAATTGATACCAATATAGTAAATATTTTTTAATTGTCATGAAATCATAATAGGAAGTTTTTATAAATGACTATAATGACATTGATTGACAAAATTTGAAGATGTGTGACCACTCGACAAAAAATGTTATATTGATGTGACACAAAAGGTTATAATGGATGAATAATAATGACATTGATGAATATAATATAACTGTCATTTAAATATTATTTCTAACAATTGTAATTATTTTTATTTTATCATTGGTAATAAATTGAAGGGTTAATAGTACTTTACCCCCCTGTAATATGAGTGTGTTTCGGTTTACCCCCCTACCGTTGCCAAAGGCAGGTTTTGGCAACGGTTTTTTTGAAAAAACCGTTGCCAAAAGGTAGGGAGAGGGCAAAAGCAAAATTCGCTAACATTACAGGGGGGTGAAGTACTATTAACCCTAAATTGAAATAACTAAAACTTTATATGTGTATAATTGTAATTGTAAATAAATCAAAATAAAGAAAATTTATGTTAATTTTTATTATTATTAATTAATAAAAAAGGGTTTTCTCTAGCCGCCCATGAAAACTCCGTAGAAACCTTCTACTTCAGCTTTCACGGCGTCACTGGGTCTCGTTTCGGATTGCGGAAGTGGAAGAAGCGTTTGTTTCAACCCCGTTTGTTTCAACCCTCTCTCTATCTGATGGTATTCTTGGCGGCACCCACTGAGTGTTTGGTCAATCATAATAGGGGCTGAAGTTAGTTCTTCTTCAAGTAGGAACAATTTTGACAGTATTACTCCGAAGGTGCTTTCAAGCACGGGAGTTTCCCTCTTGTTTTCACAGGTTTGTTTTAATTTTTCAGAGTTGTTATTATTCTGAATTTTATTTTTTATATAGTTTAGTATTTTTTTTAATATTTAATTTTATTGAAGTGTGAATGTTTTGAAATCAGGAGTGAAATCACTAGTACAAAAATGTTAATTTACACCCGTTTTTTATTAAATTTACACCCGTTATTTTTAATAAAAATCGGGTGTATATCCACAGGGTGAGAAATGTCTAACGAATTTACACCCGTTATTTTTAACAAAAATCGGGTGTAATTGAGCGTAATTACGTTTTTAATTACACCCGTTATTTTTAACAAAAATCGGGTGTAATTGAGCGTAATTACGTTTTTAATTACACCCGTTATTTTTAACAAAAATCGGATGTAATTGGGCGTAATTACGTTTTTAATTACACCCTGTTTTAATAAAAATCGGGTGTAATTGGACATAATTACGTTTTAATTACACCCTGTTTTAATAAAAATCGGGTGTAATTGAACGTAATTACGTTTTAATTACACCCTATTTTAATAAATATCGGGTGTAATTGGGCTTAATTATGTTTTAATTACATTCTATTTTAATAAAAATCGGATGTAAATATGTTCTTAATTACCCCCTATTTTAGTAAAAATCGGGTGTAAATACGCCATTTATGAATGAACAATTATTTTTATTTACACCCTATTTCATACACACCATTTAGTTATATTTCATTTTCAGTCATAATATTGCAAATACTATAAAATCATACACATAAAAATCATATTTTAACTAAGTCAAAATATTTTTAATATTAACCAAAAAGTATACAAAATCGTGTACAGTCATAATATTTCAAGTATTATAAAATCATACACATAAAAATTATATTTTAACTAAGTCATAACACTTTCTTCATATATAATTTTACGCCATGCTTGACGGTTAGCTTCGGTGTTCTCTAGTCCAATTGAATCCAACCGCTTTCCACATGTAGCATTGGATTCATCCATGGCCAAAATACCACGTCCTGGAGAAGCAATTGTTTTCTGTATGCAAAAAAACAAGACACAAGAAATTATTACAAGAGCCACATGTATCAATGGTAACCATACCGAGCCGTTGATAGTGCCCCTTCGAGAATATGACGAAAATGCCCGTTCAAGAAACACGGAACGAGGACTATCAAAATCACTAGTTGTCTTAGAAGACCTATTCCTTGAGTGAGCTACAGTATAGTGTTTTGCACCGTGAAGGCTCTTCCCATAGCGGCCAGCCTCTGCTCTGTTATAGCGGGATAGTGCCGCTATTGACTACTCTGGTCCAAAGTCCAAACCCTACAGCATACAACCAAAACCAGGTAGTAGTTTTAAGAGGTAACATCTAGGAAGTAAATATCCTCCATGAACTTTTTAAAGCATATTCAAACATGTACCCCAGGTCTATCATATATCAAATTTTAAAATATCCATATCAGTGTATTGACAAATCGGTGCACCACATAGCATTAGCATTTCACCGTACAATATAGAAAGTAATATAATAACTATATTACCAACAATGTAAATAAAGTTAACAAGTACACGCGATCAAGTTCAACTATTTTGTCACGTCATAATATTACTTTCAGAAGATCATCTTTGCAACGTGTCAAATTCATGAAACACGATCGGACGTATACACGTAGTCAATGTACAGTTACTAAACTCAAGTTACGATTCTCTCATGTGACATTTTCAATTAGCAAAAATCCTAGCCCATAATTAAAACCAATAACTAGATACTTAAGTAATAGAAAACGTATGGACATGAGACCAGTGTTATCAAATACCCGCCACTACATCACTATGGCAGATACACATGAAAGTTTTTGAGCTCACCGCAATGGTAAATATCGGTCAATGCATGTTTTTCCACCATAATCCACTATAACTCAACTCAGTTAATTCTTTACAAATTTATATAGAACTACTACAAGTAAGAAGGCAAGAAACTTACAAGCTATAAGCTAATCCTGTGTCCTATTTGAACTATCTTTGTTTTTGTTTCCATATATCAAACCTGTAACCTGAAATCAAAATTGCAACATCAAAATTTAGAAAACAACAGCAAACAGAACTAAGGAATCTAGAATACATAAGAACCAAAAGTGGTAAGAAGACGAACTTGAGGATCAGGAACAGGTTTTCGAGTCTCAACATATCGATGCGACTCAGCCGATGCAAGAGCCGCTTTTTCCTACAGAAAATTCACACACAAAAATTCAAACAATTATACAAATTATACAAAGTTGACGAAGCCCTCTTCCACTTTTATCACCTCCAACAGCCCTCTGTTGACCTCTCTTTTTCTTCTTGCTACTGCATACATATCGAGTGATTCATATTTTCTAGACAACAGACCGAACCCCCCACCACCAATATGTCCGCCAACTCCTACAGTTGGACATGATCCAGCTGAGAACCCATATACATCACTTGCCTGAGAGATAGCATAGTAAGTTTCTTCCAATGTTGCACCACCTTCAATCCACGTTGTTTTCGTCTCCATATCAACCTTAACATGGTTTAAATTCATCATGTCAATGATGACAAAAAGAATACTGTCAACATCAACAAAAGAAGTACCTTCATAGCTATGTCCTCCACTTCTCACTCTTATTCCCAAAGAGAATTCTCTGCAGCATGCTAAACTTTTCTTTAGCTGCTTCAAACTCTCTTGAAGTACAATTACTATCGGCTTAGGTGTCGTAGGTTCTGCAAACCGAAGATTTTGAATTGAAAAGTTGAGAATTTTATAGTAATCATTGTAAGGAAAAATAGTGAAGTTTTTTATTTTGTGATTCTCCAAACAAAAGTTGAAGTCATCAAATGAAGAAGAAGATAAACACACAGAAACATCAAAGAATAGCAAGAGAAAACATATAAGGCATGACAATCTTTTGAAGAAATTCAACATGGTTTAAAGGTTGTGAAGAGTATGAATAGAGCAAGGTGGTTTGTGATTGGTTTATGAAATGTTTAAGTGGATGAGGATTGAATAGTGACTCCAAATGTTTAAGACAAAAAGGAAAGAACCATGCATAATTGTGGCCGGTACACAGTTTAATATATAGGAATTTACTATAAAACATCTTCCTTTGAAAACAGACAAAAATATGAAGACAGTAACGTAAAGAACACATGCATTTACTATAAAAGTTTAAGGGATAGATAACTTCATTATCTTCACGTTTGTTGTAGCAGTAGTCAACAGAATACCGACTGCACCGCAAGGATTAACATTAAATCAAGTAATTGCAACCACCCATTTTAAAAACAACATGTTTAAAAGAAAACAATTACAAATATTTCTGTGGCCATGCACACAACTAGATACCTCTAAAGACTGCTTAGTCAAATCCAGCAGAGTTGTTGACTTTAACTATCTACAAAGTTAGAATCCCATCAATTGTCAAGCTCTGTAGAAAAATCATCCTGTAAATTTTATCAATCCAATACACATTAGGTGTAGAAATTGCACCTCATTAGCTAGCTAGAATTGAAAATTCCAAAACAAAATATGAATGCGTTATTTAACAATTGAATTGTCACCTTTAATTTGGGATTAAGTTTTCCTGCCAAAGCCAAGAGGAGAATGGTCTTTCCTGAACTCGGAGGACCCAAGAGGAGAGTGGTTTAACCAGGATCATCTCTCCTATTCTGGTTATTAAAATCATCAAATTCCTGAAGCATAAACTTGAAACTGGCTTTGCATCATGAATTTAACTTCTCAAGGAGCTTCTGTATCTGTTTTCTCAATTAATATGAGAGAGAAACTCACTAGAACCAACACTATTTTGAAGTTCCAGGGATTCTACCAATGATAACTACACAAATATTCACACACATATATACACTTACAGCGCATATAGAATTTGAAAGAAAAAATTTGAATACCAACCAAAGCAAAAACCTAGATGCGTAATACGGCAATAAATTACAAAAAACCAAAGCAAAAAAACTTAATAGAAAGCATAAGTATTAGATACTGAAGATAGATGCAGAGAATGCATAAACAAACCCTAGTAAGGTCTTGAGCAGTGCTTTCAACTTGTTCCCCCACATTAAAAGTCCCAAGAACCACGCTGTGTGAAATTTGGCCAACACGGTTACGAGGAGCTCCTGATCCAGCACCGTTTCCTTTCAAATGACACAATTTACCATCAGCATTTAGCACAACACAGCTTAATCTATGAAAGGGGGCATGAATGACTTAAGTTATACCTCGGTTACTGTTTGTACTAGTTGTCTCAACGGAACCCGCACCAGAAGTCTGAGGCGGATTTGGCTGTCTTTCAACTAAATGCAACGTATGCCCATTCTCAACATCTTACAATGGATAAGGATTATGTTGTAAAATAAATAGATTAGCATCACAGCATGATCCAAACAAACAAGAAACCATTTAATGAAACATGAAATTTTAGTTCAAGCCATAGCATTCTCTTAGACGTAGAAATCCACATATTTAAAAGCCAAACTAATAAGCAATGTTGGATAAAGAGAGGATTCTAAATGATCCAGGTCATATGTGTGGTTAAAATGAAATTGTAGAATTTGAAGGATACGATACTCAGAAAGGACATGTTCATCCTTGAGGACTTTTCCTCTAAATATGAGTCGTTGCTGATTAACCGGTACACCTATTTCACTAGCAATTTTTTCTTTGAACAAGGAAACGGGTATCTGAAATAATTAAAAAGATCAGATTTAGAGGTACAATCTAATTTACTGATAATATATTACCACAAAGACAGTAGAGTTTATAATCACATTTTTTTCAACTTGAAAACTGTAGATGCGGGAATCTAAAGTTTTAATATTGAGCTGAACAGTTGAATCAGAAGAGTCTGCTGAGACATTGCCGGTACTGGAACCTTCATTAGAAGATTGTCCCTCCATGGTGTTGGTTCAGCTGCAAAGTGCTGGGAGAAAGGAGTAATCCCTCTGATGATTATACGAAAAACAACTGCAACGGAATTGAAATGTAAATTGAATATATTGATACAGAATTTGAAAAACATGAATGGTATGGTAAAGAAGTGATAAAAAAGTTGAGTGTGAATTCACCTAAGAGTAGTTAAACCTAAATGCGTGAATAATCAGATAGGAAAGCAAAGCATGAATAATCAGATGATAAGTGAAAGTGCGATTGAAGGTAGAGAGGGTACCTAGGTAGGTCGGTCGAAGAAGATCATGTATAAAAATAATTGGTTGAAGATCGACATGGCTTGAATATGATTCATACTAACATTAAATTGATCTTGTAGCATCCTAGCTCTTTCATCACACATACTAGCAAGAGTCTCTTTCCTCTTCTCAGTAACTTGCAGATTCATAAAACAAAAGATCCACAAAGACACTATACACTAACCCAAAACCCATGTCAACAACAATTTCCTCCATAACTTTCTCCTAACTTTTTTAAACCCAATACACTGATAATATTGCTGATTAATTCTACACACACTCCCCAATATCTTCTCCCCAATAAATTGATCTTTTAGACCAAACCCAATTACATGGAGCAAACTCATCCACAACAGTTCCAAAGAATCTTCACATGTTGTGAAAACTTGTGAAGAATGAAAGCTCAATAAATGAAGTAGTAGCAGTGAAGAAAAGATTTCAAAGTGAACAGGAAAGGAACATGAGACATGACAACCTTGTTGACAAGATGCTATCTTATCCAACCAGAATGGTAACACTAAAATGAAAAACACTACAGTATAGAATATGAAAAATTCACACACGCCTTTAAAAGAATCAAAGAATCATCAACAAGAGTTTCTAATTCAAAACATAAATTGATACTTGTTGATATCTTGTCAGCCACAAGCTACCAAACCAAGAAGTGGAAAAAAAAAGAAGGGCAAAAAACAAAACCTATAAAGACTCGTCTTTTAAGCTACCAAATCACTAGTTTTCAATAGTGAACAAAACCCACCTTTACCGCTGTCTCAACAGTGTTTCTCACCTCAGATTTTCAAAACCAGTGTTACTCAACGCAAGTGCCAGCTTGTGGAAATCCATAGCTGAAGAATGCTAAACCTACAGCAGCAGCAGCAGTTGGAGCCACCACAGTTGGAGATTTGAGTTATGGTTCCTTTCACTGTATAATTGACCCGACAACACAGAGAACATGGAGATTTTTTCATCTGCAGCAAAAAACCCATTTCACACCATTGCAGAACCGAGATTCACACGTTGCAAAACCCACAACAATAACCCTTATTCTCACCCTGCAGAGAACCACAAAACACCACGAAATCACACTACAAGACAACCCAAAATCTGACTATGTAAAAAAATTCCCAAAACACCACGAAATCACACTACAAGACAACCCAAAATCTGACAATGTAAAAATGTTCCCTAAGACTCACTCAAAACAATTTCACTTCCTGAATAACTATTAATGCTTAAATTTACTAAAATAATCATACACAACACAAGACATTCAAACAATAGGAACTAATTTCTGAACCAACATCCATTTTCAGGAGTATAAAACCCTAATTCTTCAGCTACCAATGCATGTACTCAAAGTATAAAACTCTACCTTCGTTTTACCAATGCGATGTCGTCATGTGAACCGAGCGATGGTGAACATTCTTCAGCTTCGTTGTCGTCACTGCGACGGTGAAAAGGGTTTGGTGAAATGCGATGAAACTGTGTTTGGATTCTCTGTGAGAAGAACTCAGAAATTCGTTGAAAATTTTGATGCGGCTTTCATCTTCGATTCCATTTTCGGTGAAATTTGTTGAAAACTGCGATGCGATTTAGAACGAGAGTTTCTGAAAACTGGGTTTAGAAAGAAATTAGATTATTATATTCAATTTATTAGACCATTGATATTCATAATAATGTTTAAATTATTTTATAAATTTAAATTTAGATCTATTAATATTTATTCATTAATTTTTAATAATATTTAAATTATTGGTTAATATGTCACATTGTGAGTTATAAAATTAAATAAAAATTTGTAATTTATATATATTTACACCCTTTTTTTTAAATAAAAAGGAGTAATTGAGATTTAATTATAATAATATTTTTAATTTAAACCCGGTTTTAGAAAATAGGGTGTATATTGTCATATGATAGTTTTTAAAATAATACTTTATTTACAAAATTGCCACCGCGTTTCTTATTTACACCCGTTTTTAATATAATGGGTGTAAATTTAAAAATTATATTAATCTTTTTGTACTAGTGAATTCATTGATCCGAATCAAAGGAAGATAATAGTTGTTGGTACTGTGTATCCTATGAAATCTATCCTTAGAGAAGGAAGAAGCACTGGAAAAATCAGAAATGTCAGAATGCTGTCTGTTATTAACCTTTCAACATCAAGAATTCCCGCAGAGATCACATCACTAAAGTAATATAGATTGTCCTCAATTTCATCTACAGCAACCGTAATGGTAGCCTTTGAGTCTGGACTTGGATTTCGGTCTCAGCAACCATAATATTTTATTAATATTAATATTATTATTATTATTATTATTATTATTATTATTATTATTAGGTTTGTATAATTAAGGTTTTATTCTCATAAATTATTATTATTATTATTATTACTATTATTATTATTATTATTATTTGGTTTATGACATGTAGGTTTTATTCTCATGAATTATTATTATTTATTATTATTATTAGGTTTGTATAATTAAGGTTTTATTCTCATGATGACACGTGGTTTAGATTGTTGTAAGGATGACATGTGGCTAGGGTTGCCATCATGACATCTTTACATTTATATTAATAAAATAAAATAATAAACAATGATAATTAATAGTATGATGACTAATTAAATTATTAATTAAAATTTATATTAATACAATAAATAAGTAATCATAATAATGAAAGAATATGAGTTACAGAATATTAAAAAATGTAATTCATAGGTTAAGAATATGAGTTACACTATATTTATTTATTGTGTCAAAAGCTTGTAGTAATAATCTAATAAACTACAACAAAAAAAAATAATAATGTAATAGTTTGAGCTATGTGTTTTTCCTCAATAAATAATATGTAACACCCCAGACTGCTTTCGGGATGATCGACTGACCCCACAAACCAACACGGGTCTTTTCAGCATGCTTTGACCTCACTCGCACGCTTTCTGGGAAACTTCCCAGAAGGTCACCCATCCCAATACTACTCCAAGTCAAGCACGCTTAACTGTGGAGTTCTTATTGAACGGACTCCCGAAAAGAAGATGCATCTTGTTGGTATAGGTAGTACCCATCAATCCTTATAAGCCTTCATTCAACCATGCAGTCCCATACCTGCACGGCTTTAGGATCCCTCTCATTCCGATGTGGCGACCACCCTTGCCCCAATTGGCCCTAGGTGTTCCATGCGGTGCAACCACCCCTCGCCTTCTTCGGCCTCGGGTGTTACATGCCCACCAGCTTCCGCATGGTTCGTCCTCGAACCACATCGTACTGGGAGAGGTATGGCTCTGATACCATTTGTAACACCCCAGACTGCTTTCGGGATGATCGACTGACCCCACAAACCAACACGGGTCTTTTCAGCATGCTTTGACCTCACTCGCACGCTTTCTGGGAAACTTCCCAGAAGGTCACCCATCCCAATACTACTCCAAGTCAAGCACGCTTAACTGTGGAGTTCTTATTGAACGGACTCCCGAAAAGAAGATGCATCTTGTTGGTATAGGTAGTACCCATCAATCCTTATAAGCCTTCATTCAACCATGCAGTCCCATACCTGCACGGCTTTAGGATCCCTCTCATTCCGATGTGGCGACCACCCTTGCCCCAATTGGCCCCAGGTGTTCCATGCGGTGCAACCACCCCTCGCCTTCTTCGGCCTCGGGTGTTACATAATAAATTAAAAATGTTTTAATAAATGCATTTCTACTATGATAAATTATGAATATAATATTTTATTTTAACAATAAACTATAAAATTAAATTTATTAAATTAAAAAAAAATATTGAAGTAGATAATTTAAATTAATAAAATTTTACATTAATAGTTTAATAATATCTAAAAATAAAATTGTAGATTTTAATAAAATCTTATACTGATAATCTAATATATTTTAATAAAAAATAATTTAATAAATTGGACTATAATATTTTCTATATAAATTATAAAATTTAAAATATTTTAATAAATGAATTTGTACTATAATAAACTATGAATTGAATTTTTAAAAATAAATTTAAATTTGAAATTATATTTATTAAATTTTAAAAAATTTCTTATAAGTCTTTTATAATCCATTTATCATGTAACGTTCAGGAAATTAATAGTTTATTAATCTTTTAATTATGTAAGTTTCACGAATTAAAGGTATTGAAATTTTTTGAAATGGATTTATTTTTAATATATTTTGTATATATTTTTTTATTACTTATCTATTATAAATTATTTATATAAAGGATCTTAACACAAATATTTATGAGTACAAAAATGTGACTACTAAAACAATATTAAATTTAATAATTTAATATATTATTTAAATTTAAATTTGAACTGTAGAAGAGAGTGATTTAATAAAATTTTACATTAGTCGTTTAATAATATTTTAAAATACAATTATAGATTTTAATAAAATCTTGTACTAATAATCTAATAAATTTTAATAAAAAATAATTTTATATCTTGGCATATTATATTTTTCTTTATAATTTATAAAATTCAAAATGTTTTGAAATAGATTTATATTTAATATAT
Organism: Vicia villosa; assembly: GCF_029867415.1. NCBI lineage: Eukaryota > Viridiplantae > Streptophyta > Magnoliopsida > Fabales > Fabaceae > Vicia > Vicia villosa. The sequence goes on along the minus strand of NC_081180.1, from coordinate 219,130,007 downwards.
TTTGTATATATATATATATATATATATATATATATATATATATATATATATATATATATATATATATATATATATATATTTTATTATTTCTCTATCATAAATTATTTATATAAAGGACTGTATCTTATAAATTTATGAGTATAAAAATGTGACTACTAAAACTATATTAAATTTAATATTTAATTTATAATTTAAAATTTTAATGTATTATTTAAATTTAAATTTGAAATGTAGAGAGAGCTATTTAATAAAGTTTTACATTAATAGTTTAATAATATTTAAAAATACAATTGTAGATTTTAAGAAAATCTTGTACTAATAATCTAATAAATTTTAATAAAAAATAATTTTATATCATGGCATATTTGATTTTGATTTATAAATTATGAAATTCAAAATGTTTTGATAAATGCATTTGTACTATAATAAACTATGAATTGAATTTTGTGGTTTCCGGCGATTTCCGGCGAAATTGAGGCGATTTCCGGCAATTGAAGCGCACACGAATCTTACGTTTTTGGTGGGTAGACGAGATCAAGGAAAACGCTACGCCTCTCTGGACGATGGCTTAAACTCCTAACCCTAGGGTTAGGGGCCACGACGGAAGGGTATTAGGGTTTTTTTTGGTCGCTTTTGAATTTGGAGATGGGTCGTGGCAGGCCGAAGAAGAAGGCAATTATGACACCACCGGCGAGTACGAGATTGTTCCCGTCTACTCCAAACTCATCGGGGAAGGGCACCACTGGAATCAGGAAACCAACTGAGGGCAAAAACACGCAACTAGAACCAATTGTTGAGGAGCCACATGTGGAAGGAAAACAAAATGATGCAGAGCAGGAAGCAACACCACAGCTTTGGGTGGATATTATTTAAGGAAATCGTATCCCGTCGAATGGCTGTGAATTGAAATATACAGCACCGGTGGAGATAGATGGTGAAATTGAGGTTCAGCTAGAGGAGAAAGGTGTAGCTTCAGAGAAAGCCTTCTGGAGCAATGCTTTAATCATGTACGCCATAGGAAATAATCTTTCTATGCACGCAGTAAAGAAATTCATGTCTCTCACTTGGAATTTTGTCACCCTGCCGGAATTATACTATAATGAGGAGGGGTATTTCCTTGTCCGATTCAAGACACGACTGGATAGAGATGCGGTCTTAATGCGAGGACCATACACAGTATTCAAGAAGCCTATCTTGTTACATGAATGGACCCCCAAATTTACGCTGCAAGATGATGTCCTACGAGTTCTCCCAATCTGGGTGATATTCCCACAATTGCCGTTATATTGCTGGGGGGAACATAGCATAGGGAAAATTGCGAACGCCATAGGAAAGCCGTTACTCACGGATGAGTGTACATCAAAGAAATTAAGAGTTTCGTATGCAAGGGTACTCATTGAAGTGGACGTTACGAAGCAACTAAGAACCCACATCACAATCCGCGATCCACAGGGGGAAAAGATGTTACAACAAGTAGAGTATGAATGGACGCCGCCATATTGCACTGTGTGTAATAAAGTTGGGCATGTGTGCAAGCAAACAGAAGCTCAGGCTCGGAAAAAGAAGGAGGGGAAACAAGCATGGGAACAAAAGAAACCTCAAGAAAAGCAAGCAGAACCTACTGTGAATGTACCTAAAGGCACTGAACAACCAAAGCCTGATCATGTGGAAACAGAAGTACCAAAACCTACTGAAATGGAAACAGAGGTCCCTTGGACAGTGGTTCAAAATCGGAGCAGAGGAAAAGCACCACAGGACATACAAGTAGAAAACAACAACATATTGGGGGGCTTGCATATAGGAGAGGGCTCTCAATCTACTGGTGTTACATGATCGTATGGAACGTTCGTGGGCTCAATAAACATGCTAGGTGCCTTGAGGTAGGAGCTCACCTCAGAAAATTACAGGTACACTGCATTGCGCTCCTTGAGACTCGTGTTCGTAATAAAAACTGCGGCACTATCCGTAAAAGATTAGGTTTTCAATGGGAGTTCATTGACAACTATGAACACCATAATAATGGAAGGATCTGGCTGGCTTGGAACCCTGTGGAGATGAAAGTGATAGCCCGTGATAAATCGGATCAATTGATACATAGTGAGGTATATGACACAAGAGGAGGTTTCTCACATTACCTGATTGTTATCTATGCCCAAAACCAGCTTGCCAATAGAAGAAAATTGTGGATCGATCTCATACAAATTGGAAGCACTATCCATGGCCCTTGGATTATAATAGGTGATTTCAATAATATTCTGAAAATAGGAGACTGAATTGGGGGTCATGATGTGCAGGCTGCAGAGTATAATGATATGGAACAGATGATGACTGACACTAGCTTATTTGAACATGAAACAATAGGTCCTCATTTTACATGGTCAAATAGGCAAACAGCAAATTTGATTTGCTCCAGAATTGATAGAGCTCTCACAAATGCAAAATGGTTCCATGCTTTCCCAAACTCTGAAATTGATGTGCTTTCACCACATATCTCGGATCACTCCCCTCTGCGAGTTAGACAGGATTCTAGTGTGGTCGTGAACAAGAACAGAAGACGGTTTGCTTTTCTTAACTGTATTGCAAAGCATCCTGATTTCCTCCACATCGTGACAGCAAACTGGGCACCAAACCAACATGACTCTCCTATGTACAGACTGTGGAAGAATTTACAGAAACTGCAATACCCTCTGAAAGGACTAAGCTGGCAGATGACTGAAGGTGTCCGTAATCTAAGAGATAGCAGGCAGAGATTGGATCAGGCCCATGAAAAATGGGCTAAGGATCAACAAAATGCAAACATTTGTCTTGAGGTTAAAAACCTAACTGAGGATGTGATGAAGTATAGTGAGATTGAAGAACAAATTCTGAAGCAGAAATCCAAGAGTGATTGGATCAATTTGGGGGACGGAAATAACGCGTATTTCTATGCCAATCTCAAACAGAAGAACAAGTAGATTCACATTAAAGAATTGGAAGATGAGTGTGGAAATCGTTTGACTGAGCCAAAGGACATTGAGAAAGAGGTGTTGGATTTTTACCAACAACTCATTGGACAGTCTGCCAGGAACATTCAGCATGTGGATATTACTGGGCTTCGGAGAGGTGCACAATTGAATAGGGAACAACAGGAAAACTTGATCAAACCTGTTACCATGACTGAGATTTGGAAAGCAATTCAGGGGATGGGAGATAACAAGGCCCCCGGCATGGACGGTTATAATGCAAAGTTCTTTAAAGCTAGCTGGAGTGTGATCAACCACGATGTCGTCAATGCTGTCCAAGATTTCTTTATTCATAACAAATTGTATAAAGCTGTGAATTGTGCGTTGGTGACCCTAATTCCCAAAACTAGTAATGCAAGGAGAATGAAATATATGCGACCTATTGCATGCTGTACAACAATTTACAAAATCATCTCATGGATTCTTACTGCCAGACTCAATAGAGTGATCAACCATTTAGTCGAAGACAGCCAATCAGCGTTCCTACCAGGCAAGTCCATCCACGACAATATAATTATGGCGTATGAGCTGCTTCGAGGATACAATAGGAAGCATCTTTCTCCCCGATGTACTCTGCAAATTGACCTCCAAAAAGCGTATGATACGGTCGAGTGGAATGCTCTGGAACAAATTATGAACGAAATGAATTTCCCCACAAAATTTACAAAATGGGTCATGCTGGCTGTCAGAAGTGTATCCGACAGGGAGACCCTATCTCGCCGCTTCTCTTTGTACTCATCATGGAGTATCTCCACAGATATCTGGGCACACTAAACAGCAACTCTGAGTTTCACTATCATCCGAAATGCAAAAAGCTGAAGATCACGCACATTTGCTTTGCTGACGACCTTTTACTTTTCTCAAGAGGTGATGTTGAATCCGTGAAAGGATTGATGCAGAAGTTCAATGAATTCTCCGCGGCCACGGGACTCAAAGCTAACCCGTCTAAGTGTAGAATTTATTTTGGTGGAACATCGGTAATTGACCAGGCAAATATTAAGGAGGTGACTTCTTACGGTTTGGGGCAGCTACCATTTAAATATCTGGGTGTACCTCTCTCTAGCAGGAAACTCACGATACATCAGTGCCAGCCTCTCATTGATAGAATGCTCGCGAAAATACAACACTGGTCCACAAAGTTCTTGAGTTACGCAGGTAGAACTCAGCTGGTTCAAAGTACGTTGCTAGCTATTACGAATTATTGGACTCAAGTTTTTCCTTTGCCTAAGAAAATAATTCATAGAGTTGAAGCTTTGTGTAAAAATTTCTTATGGTCGGGGAAAGCAACTGGGAAGAGAGCGCTTGTAGCCTGGGATAAAGTCTGTGATCCTCATAATGCTGGAGGATTAAACATTACGGCGTTGGATTGCTGGAACAAAGCCACGTTCGCAAAGTTACTTTGGAACCTTCATAAGAAGGAGGACAAACTCTGGATTCGATGGCTTGATGCATATTATATGAAGGGTGTCGACATAATGCAATGGCAAATGAAACAAGACTGTTCATGGATTTTCAAAAGTATTATGAAGAAAAGAGACATGATTCGATGCAGCCCCTATTGGATGAAAAGTCTAAATGACAATAGTTTTAGCACACGGAAAATGTACACTGAGCTGAGAGGTGATAGGGCTGACATGAATTGGAGGAAATTGTTTTATCAAAATTATGCTCGCCCCCGTGCTCGGTTTATTCTTTGGCTTACTGTTCTGGGCAGAATCCCTACGAAGGATAGACTAGGGCGTATTGGTATTCACACTGATGGAAAATGCAGTGCGTGTGACCAACCCGAGACGGTCCTTCACCTGTTTTTTGACTGCAGCTTCACACAACAGATTTGGACCAAGGTACTCACATGGCTCGGGTACCAAATACAGAGGCGGGACTGGAGTAGAGAGTGGCAATGGATTATGGAAGAAACTGCAAAGAAGGGCTGGAAGAGATGTCTACTAAAAATGGTTGTTGCTGAAACCATTTATCATGTATGGCAATATAGAAATGAAAGAGTTTTTGGGAACACTAATCAAACCATGAATATAGATGAGAGAATAAAAATCATGGTAATGATTCGTGGGCAACATAAAAGGAAACTAGCTGAGCATTTGGATGTGGAACACATGCTGATTAAGTAATTATCTTTTAGAGTTGTTGTTATGTTGTTTTGATCTTATCTTGTAGCCTGGATCTTCGGATCGGCATGTATTAACTGTTTTTGGTTAGAAATAAAGTATTATTTTCCTCAAAAAAAAAAACTATGAATTGAATTTTTAAAATATATATTTAACTATGACGTTATATTTATTAAATTTTAAAAAGATTCTCATAACTCATTTATCATTTAACGTTTAAGAAATTAATAGTTTAGTAATATTTTTATTAAGTAACTTCTGTGAATTAAAGGTATTGAAATATTAGTCTAGTAATCTTTTTATTATGTAACTTCCATGAATTAAATGTATTGAAATATTTTTGAAATAGATTTATATTTAGTATGTTTTGTATATATAGTTTACTTTTTATTACTTCTCTATTATAAATTATCATTTATATAAAGAATCTTAACACATAAATTTATGAGTATAAAAATGGGACAACTGAAACTATATTAAGTTTAAGGTTAAATAAGTTTTTGGTCCCTCTAAATATTTCAAATTTCGTTTTTACTCCCTCAAAAAATTTCCTTCAAAGAATGGTCCTCCTAAAATTTTTCATCTAATTTTTAGTCCCTCTTGTCAACGTCCGTTAACAGAAGCTGATGTGGCATGCCACATGGCAATGCTAGCATGGTCAGATGTTAACGTCGCATGCCATGTGGCTAAGGGAGATTCAAATAACTCAAAACCTACAAGGCAGCCAAAGAAATCTGATGAGATTTAAGTAAAATAGTGATATTTAAGTAAAATAAATTTACAACCTTTAATACTTTTGTTGCTTCAGTGTAATATGAAATTTGTAAAGTGGGTTACTTTTTAAATAAGATTGCTTTAGCATGGAAACTATTTTCTTTTGATTTGAACTTTGTGGATTGTAAAATAGATTATTCTATGCAATTTGTAAAGACTGTAATGAGATATGACATAGTCTTTACCATCTTACCTAAAGGGAAGATTTTTATCCTCATTGACACTTTAAAACCAGATAAAAGAACTATGACCTTCTAAGCATAAGATGCCTCTTACACCTACAAATTCTTTCATTCACAACACTACAAAATATTAAGGTCTTTTTTAATCAACTAATGTAAATATCAATATTCCACACTCCAAGTACTAGAATAAACTAAGGAAGAATATATTATACTAGCCGCAAATGTAGAACAAAGAAAGAGTAGAAAGCTTGAAACAGAAAAATAGTAATATTATAAAAAGGTGATGCAATTCACAAATATACACATAGATCAACCGAATACTATTATCGTTAATTATCACAAAGTTTGGAAATAAAAGATATAAAGTCAGACTTTTTTTCTTTTTCTTATATTTTGACATATCTCGAAAAGTAACAATTGCGTCCATGTTTTCCAAGGATGCTATGGTGTAACTTCTCATTAATCTGTCTTAGAACAACAAAGCAAATAATCAATATTCAAGAGAGATTTAATTTCTTTTTAGAAGAATCATCTTCATTTCCTGTGAACTGTGTGGTCTTTACCATCTTTCTGTTTTTTTAGATTGTTATGTTTAATTTAGCATTTAATTTTAAATTTTTGTCTGATATATTAATCTACTGTTTTTGTTTGGCTTCTTTTCATATGAACAAATTGTATTTTTCAGAACCAGAAATTTTGTTAGAGATTAGTTACGATTTTAGCTACCAATTAGCTACGAAATTTTATGGGTTCAATTATCATGTTTATCTTAGCCACGTGGCCTGACACGTCAACATCTGGCAACACTAGCATGCCACATCAGTCTCTGTTAACGGACGTTGATAGGATGGACCAAAAGTGTGGACGAAAAACTTTAGGAGGACCATTCTTTGAAAAAAAATTTTTGAGGGACTAAAAACGAAATTTGAAATATTTAGAGAGACCAAAAAATCATTATATATATATATATATATATATATTATAATAATTATTGTTATTATTATTATTAATAGTGCTAGCTTAATATTATATGATTATTATTATTATTAACATTTGATGTAGGATTAATTTAAGAAAAAATAAAATAAAAGTCGATGATAGAGAAGCTATCAAGATGACATGCGTCTAAATAAAATTAGGGTTGATTTAGAGTAGTTATTAAGATAACATGTGTTTAGGGTTGACATCATGACAACCTTGAATTTATATATACTAGGTAATAAATTCATGCGTTGCACGGGATTAATTAGAATGTATTTAAATAAAGTTTTATGATAGGAAAATAAATTATTTTGGTTTACTTGACTTTCTATAAATTTATTTTTTTATGAATAGTTGTATAAGGTTTGAACATAATTATTTATAACTAAAATGATGATTTTAATATGTATAATTACGAAAATTAACTTTAGTATTTGTTGGATAAATAAAAATAAAAATTATGACTTGAGAAAAACATGCGTATTTTTTATGATTAAATTAGCTTTACATGTATATGATTAAGAATTTGCTTGCTGCTATGGTAAAAAAAAGAAAAAATTGTATTCGATATTAAAATAGTGAGGACAAATGTTAACAAAAGTGGTCTAAGAGGCATAAACAAAGATAATAATGTTAAAATGTTTATTTTTAGTTTTTTTTTAAAAATTATAATAATTGGAACATTCTTTTTCATTGATATATGAAAAAATATATATTCAGTTAAAAAGAATTTTTTTGAAATTTATAGTTCTTTCAACCTCAAGAATTCTCCTTATGCTATGAGAGTTTAAATTGAGTTAGGCAACCATAAGATTAAAATTTAAAATATAAAATTATTTGATTATAAAAAATAATGTGTTAAAAAATGTCTGATACTATATTATTAAAGTGCCCACTATAATATGCAATTATAATGATTAAAAATGTATAGGAGAATTGTAAGAGACAAATGTATTTCTAAATAATCTATATTTATAATCTGTAATAGTATTAATCTTATGACCAATCATTTTTATTCAAAAAATGAGAAAATAACTAGAGCAAATGTATGAAAAAATACAAAATAAATACATTTTAATTATCAATTACTCTATATTAAAACTAAAATTATGTGATTTTAAAGGTATTGATGAATATTTATGACAAATGTTAATACATTAAATAAAAAGCAATTTTTTAAGTGATTGATGAATAATTGTGTGATTAGTTGAGCAATTTTATTTTATCGATGTTTACAAACAATTTCAAAACACTATTCATTTTAAGTTTAAAAAATCAATATTATTGTTAAAATAACTTGTGAACAACAAAAATTAAAACAAGTTAAAATAAATTTTTTTAAATTAATGATTAATTATATAATGTGTTTTTTAATTCTATGAATTATTTTAACTAAGCATCACTGATTATCAGAATTAATAAATTTAAAAGTTAAATTTTAAATAGTATTGTAATTCTCTCCCTATAGTGATTATATAGTACGCAATTCTCTTCCTAAATTCAGACCAACTAACTAGAGCTTTTCAATTTGTCAGACCAACTAACTAGAGCTTTTCAATTTGTCACGTCGTCAACCTTGATTACTGTGTTAACAGTATAAAAAGTTAGACTTTGTAGAACACTTAACCTGTCAACACACTACCACACATGATACCACTCTCTGAACAGTATCAAAAAGGTCACGGTTTGAAAAGTAGAAACAAATGAAGTTGGTCCATGAAACCAAACAATAACAAATTTGCAACTAAATTTGGTCCATCCTTATAATTACATTCCTGTTCATGGTAAAAGTATTTGGATACAATAAAAATTTAGTTTTTTTTACTAACTATAGAATCTCCAGTTTCACAACTTACTATTAATTTTTACAGGATACTATCACCACAATATTTTTTTTATTTTAATCAACTAAATATTATAAATATTTATAATAACAACATAAACTCACTATTTTTACGGGACACTATCATCACAATACTTTTTTTATTTAAATAATAAAATATTATAAATATTTATAATTATTAGTGATATTTGTAAATATTTATAGTTATTAGTCATACTTGTAAATATTTATAGTTATTTGACATATTAAATATATCATATTGGTGATTTGATAAATATTTCTTTTTAAATATTACATACCTATTATATAGATACATTTCATCTATATTATGTTTTGCTAATCTTAAATTAACATTCCTTATTCGAATTTTTATATTTTTTTTTTGCGATTGTAATACATTATTCATCTTAAGATTTGATTTACCCGTGCGGACGCACGGGTCTTCTACTAGTTAAATATTAAAATAAAATATAACTCAATTAAAAAATATTTAAAAATTGAGTGAATGGAATTGATTATTATATATTATTAAAATAAAATATATTATATTATTTATAAAAAGTATATTCAATTAAAAATCATATCAAATAAATAACTTTTAGTCTCCCTATTGGTACTAAATAAATTTGATTATTATTAGTGAATTTATTTTCTATTTAATAGCATAGTAGATACACTTAAGAATTTCAAAATTATAAATTTAAAAGTTAGTATAATTTTCCTTTTATAAATTTAATAATAATATAAGAGTGTATAGAATATTAAAAAAAAACGGTTGTGAGATTTTTTTAATTAATGTATTTTTAAAATAATGCAATATTGAATCAATATTTTCAAAATAGTCATAATTTAGAGTAAAAGGTTTTTTAATATAATTTCATAATATATGATACATGTTCAGTAACATCAATTTAAAAAGTTAATAAAAACCTCAAATAATTTAATAATATAAGCATGTTTACTACTATTAATTTACTATAGTATAATAGAAATTATTAATATACATAATATCCTTCTTCTTTTGTCATCAATTCTTTACTTGTTGATTATCTAAGTCTCCCATAACATCACTTAGATCTCCAATAGTTGATTGGACAAAGAGTTGCATCCGAATAAAAAGTAGACATATTGTTTTAGCTTACTAAATTTGAAGCTAAATAGAGCTAGTATTTGATATAATTTTTATTGACGTGATACATAGTTCATCCATATAAGTATTAAAGAAAAAAATAGGAAGAAATAGTTATTTTTAATCTATGTGTTTTGGTTCTTTAAATATTGAGGGACTTGATATCAACATTTGTATGTATGATCTTCTCAATTAGGTTTACTTCAATAATAAACCCAGTTACATCTGTTCAACAAAAACATATAATATATATTACATGAAAATATAATAATTGAATATGAGATTTAATAATAAGATAAACTTACTTACAAACTTACCTTTAAAACACACTAATTTAAAAACATTAGGAGAAAAAAAAAACAACGTACTTGTTGAAGTTGTATCAGTAGCATACATGATAAAAAAATCATATAAAATGGTGAGTTTGTGAAATGAGTAGATGACAATGCATACCAATATGAGATTAAGTAAGGTTATATATGTGTGAAAGAATGCAAAGAGACATGGCATTTTATTAGTGTTTTATTATATTATCATTAATGTTATGACCTATCATTTTCTATTTATGATATGAGAAATTAAACTGAATATTTTGTGAGAATTAAAGTTATAAAATTTGAAACGGACAATTAAATGAATAGTTAAAGAAAAAAATTAATTAGTGAATGTCAATTAAGAGATAGAAGAGATATTTTTCTTTCAAAAAATATTTTTTATCCTATTTTTTACTCGAGAGATATTTTTTGATGGGGTATAGATGAATATAAACTTTATATTATACTATCTAAATTTAGCTATAAAAACTTTAATGTAAAAGTTTCATAAATTTATAAGAGTCTCTATCATAAATTTTTTTTAATCTTAATTTTTCGCTTATATTCATTGACAAAAACAAATAACAAATGGTAGAATATTTTACATAAAAATATGCTAAAAGTTTAACCTATATAAAAAAAAAGTTAAAAATAATAAGTAGAATAAATGGAATTATAAATGTGAGAAGTTACAAAAATGTAGGATGTTTGAAACGGGCAATTTAATGTTAAGTTAAGGAAGAAAATTAAAAAAAATCGAATGTCTCTTAAGAAATATAGGAGATTTTTAATAATCATATTTTTTTATCCAGTTATTTACTTGAGAGATATTTTTTTATGGGATATAGATAAATATAAAATATATAAATTTTATATGATAATATCAAAATTTAGGTATGAAAATTATATTATACTATTATTTCATATTTATATTTAAAATAAATACATATTTATTATTATTATTTTAATATTATTATATTAATATTATTATTAATTGTGGTATTGAATTGGAGTTGGTATGAAGAATTAAAATAAGAGTGATAAAAATTCTAAATTTTAATATGATGCCACATAAGCATTAGGATTCTAATATGATGCCACGTAAGAATTAGGGTTAGAATTGTGTCCAAAGTTGTCATCATGACAACCTTGGATTTATATTAAGTAGATTAAGATTAAAATAAGATTAAGATTAAGATTATTAATAGTGCTAGCTTAATATTATATGATTATTATTATTAATTATTAATGTATGATTAATTTAAGAAAAAATAAAATAAAAGTCGATGATAGAGAAGCTATCAAGATGGCATGTGTCTAAATAAAATTAGAGTGGATTTAGAGTAGTTTATTAAGATGACATGTGTTTAAGGTTGTCATTATGAAAATTTTTTGTTCCTCTGCTTCCTCTGCTAGGGTTGATGACCAAGGCGAAGCGGCGCGTCGGCCGCCTTAAATCCACGGTGGTGGCGCAGCCAGGGACAGCGGAACGCACCACAGATACTACAGTGACACAGGTACCACCAGAACGGCATACGGAAAACATTGAAAAGATGATGGAGAATAAGAAAACACCCGTCCCAGCGGTGGTTAAGTCGCCGGAAAAGGAACAGATTGCAACTAAACCTTGGGTGGAAATCTTGCAAGGCAATAGGAATCTAAATAGAGGTATGACTTTCGAGTTCGTCGCACCTCAAATCATCAATGGAGCTGAAAAGATTGTTATTGAGGAGTGCGATGTCACGGAGGAGGTGAACTATTGGGATAATGCAATCATTCTCTTCGCGTTGGGTGAAACCCTCTCTATGCACGCCGTTAAGAATTTTATGGAGAAGTCGTGGAATTTTGTATCTCTACCGGAACTCTACTTCAACGACGCCGGATACTTTATTGTCCGATTCAAGACACATGAGGAACAAAGCCAGGTGATGGAACAAGGGCCTTACTTCATCTATGGTAAACCATTGTTCTTGAAATACTGGTCTATTGATTTTGAGATAACTTCTGGTTTGCTGCGTGTTCTTCCTATCTGGATTACATTGTCGAATTTACCTCTGTATTTATGGGGAAGCAAGAGCATCTCTAAGATAACTAGTGCTGTGGGACGACCCAGTACTACGGATGAATGCACAGCTAGGAAACTCAGAATCTCCTATGCGCGAGTGTTAGTTGAGGTTGATATCACTACACCTATCAAAGAGACTATCACAATTCTGGGACACAATGGTAAAGAATGGGAGCAAAAGATTGAATACGAATGGAGACCAAAATATTGCCAAACATGCGTTAAGATTGGTCATGACTGCTCAAATAAGAAGGAGCCTGAACAACATAAACAGATAAAGAAAGTCTGGCAGCCAGCCAAGAAACCTGCAGCAGTTATACAGAAGCCAGAGAAGTGCCCTGAGGAACCAGTTAACGTGACTAGTGAACCTCCTAAGGCTAGACCTGATGAAGCATGGACGGTTGTTGGAACGAATAAGACAGAAAAAGCCAAGAAGAAAATCATCTTCACGCCTACTATTGAGATGCCAATATAGAACAACTTCACTCCACTTGGAATTGGAACTATTCTGGTGGGGGAGAGTAGTAACCTTAAATGATCTCTTCATGGAACGTTAGGGGTATTAATAAAGAAGCTCGGTATCGAGAAGTTTGCTCCTACTTCTCTACTTTTCAGGTTCCCATCATTACCTTGCTTGAGACCCGTGTTAAGAAAGACAATGCTAATAAAATTCGTAGAAATTTTGGTAATCACTGGTCCTATTTGGATAACTATTCCCACCATCAAAATGGAAGAATTTGGTTACTGTGGAAGGACCAGGAGATTAATGTTAAATTGTTAAAGTGTGAGGAACAATTTCTTCATGTTGAAGTCAAGAATCTCAATAAGCAGATCCTCTACCAGGCTACCATAGTGTATGCTATAAGCCAACCTGATAGAAGGAAAGTTCTGTGGACTCAGATTGATCAATTGGGTTGTGTTACTAGTGTTCCTTGGATTGTACTAGGCGATTTCAATAATGTCCTTACAAGTTAAGATAGAATCGGTGGTAATCGTGTACATACTGCAAAGTACTCTGACCTTGCTAATATGATGCACAAACAAGGTTTGTTTGAAGCACCAATTAGAGGATGCTACTATACATGGTCTAATAAACACTCAGCTGACCCCGTTCACTCGAGAATTGATAGACTTTTAGGTAATGCTCAATGGTTCCAGGCTTACCAAGATGTGATTGTTGAAGTGCTCCCTCCTAATATCTCTGACCATTCCCCTATCAGAGCTAGTTGGCTGGTGACTGCTCCCCGGAGGAAAAGCTTGTTCAAGTTTCTGAATTGTATTACAAATAAAGATGGTTACCTTGATATTGTCAAGAATAGTTGGAATCAAAGAGCACAAGGATATGCTATGCAGAGGTTATGGCTCAAGATGAAGAGGCTGCAACAACCACTGAAGTCCCTACAAAGAAGCTTTTCTAATATCCAGATTCAAATACTTGAGGCCAGAAAAGATCTCAATGAAGCACACAAATATCTGGAGTCTCATTTGTTTGATGAACAGGCAGTTATACAGGTGAAAAACTTGACTGATAAAGTGCTGGACCTGTCTCAAATAGAGGAGCAAATTCTGAGGCAAAAATCTAAAGTAGATTGGTTGAGACTTGGAGATGGAAATAATACTTTCTTCCACTCCACTGTTAAAGAAAAGAACAAGCAAAAATTCATGCATACCATCACTTCCTTGACAGGTGAGACTCTTAGCACTAAAGAGGAGATTACCAATGAAGTGCTCGATTTCTACACTGCCTTGGTGGGTACTGCAACTGACCAGATGACTGGTATACACCTGCCAAGCATCATGAGGGGACCTATCCTCTCTCGAGAGGATGCATTAAGTCTGATTCAGCCCATCACAGAGGTGGAGATTTGGAATGCATTGGATAGTATTGGCAGTTCCAAAGCTCCAGGATTAGATGGATTCAACTCCCATTTCTTCAAGAGCTCGTGGCATATTGTTAAGCACGATGTCATCACAACAATACAAGAATTCTTCACTACTAATCATATGCACAAAACTCTAAACTTCTCTTTGATTACCTTGATTCCTAAGTCTGACCATGCTCAAAATATCAAAGATTGGCGCCCTATTGCCTGCTGCAGCACCTTCTACAAAATTCTGTCAAAGATTCTAACTAGAAGGCTTAGTAAGGTCATTCATACCATCGTCAATGAGAATCAATCAGAATTCATCCCTGGCAGAATAATACACGACAATATTATGCTGGCGCAAGAACTTGTTAGAGGTTATGGTAGGAAATCTGTGTCTCCTCGTTGTATGATCCAAATGGACATACAAAAAGCGTATGATACCGTTGAATGGAAGGCCCTGGAATAGATCATGTATGGACTAGGCATACCTCATAAATTTATAATCTGGATTATGGCTTGTGTGTCGACAGTTTCATACAAGTTCGCTATTAATGGTGAGCCTAGTGTGAGCATCAATGCTAAGAGAGGTCTGAGGCAAGGGGATCCCATATCCCCTTTGCTCTTTGTTCTAATCATGGAATATATGCACAGAGTACTCCAAGGACTGGAGGATGAACCAGCATTCAAATTTCACCCCAAATGTGCTAAGATGTCAATGTTGAATGTTTGTTTCGCTGATGATATATTGCTTTTTTCCAGGGCAGATACAAATTCTATTAGGCTGATCATGGGGAAAATTAGAGAATTTTCACAGACAACTGGCTTACACATGAGTGCTGCAAAGAGCAAAATCTATTTTGGTGGAGTAAACAGTGCCTGCCAAGAGCAGCTTCAACTAGAAACTGGCTTTCAAATTGGGGTCATGCCTTTTAAGTACCTTGGTGTTCCACTTGATAGCAAGAAGTTAACTGTCCTTAACTGCCAACCGCTTATAGAAAAAATGCTATGCAAGTTCAAACATTGGAATACTCGTATGTTATCGTATGCAGGTAGACTCCAACTTATCAAGATCGCCATAACATCTATAGCTAATTATTGGCTACATATTTTTCCTCTTCCAAAGAAGATTCTAAAGCATGTGGAGAGTCTTTGCCGAAGCTTCCTTTGGACTGGCCAAGAAACTGTCAGCAATCGAGCACCTATCTCTTGGGACCACATCTGTGATCCTGTTGCTGCAGGAGGTTTGAATATTACTGATTTAGGTGTTTGGAACCGTGCCTCGATTGGAAAGATGCTTTGGAACCTCCATACAAAGAAGGATAGGATGTGGATTAATTGGGTGCACCATTTCTATATGAAGAACCATGATGTTATGAATTTCGTGCCTAAACCGACAGCCTCGTGGATTATCAAAGCCATGTTCAAACATAGAGATACCTTATGCAACTCTGATGCTTGGAACAATTTTGCAGGTACAGGAATCTATAGGACGAGAATGATCTATAGTGAATTGCGTGGGATCCGGCCTGATGTTCCATGGAAGAATATGATCCGTGGGAATTTGGAAAGCCCTCGTGCCGTTTTCAGTTTGTGGATGGCATGTCATTGTCGACTCAACACGAAGGACCGCATACTGAAGATAGGTGTTCATACTGATGGTGTGTGCGTTTTCTGTGGTGCAATGGAGACATGTGATCACCTGTTCTTCGACTGTGCTGTCACAAAAGTCCTTTGGCAACAAATTCTATTTTGGTTGAAGCTGAATCATGTTCCACAAGAATGGAGTAGAGAAGTTCGCTGGATCAGTGAGCACACTAAAGGTAGTAGCAAATCTGCCAGGATTCTTAAAATGTGCATAGTTGAAGCTGTTTACCATGTCTGGATTCAAAGGAATAGGAAAGTGTTTAATGGCCCAAAGGAGGAAAATTTACTTGCTCAGGACATATTGTATAGGGTAAAAGGGAGAGTGGCTCATAACAACAAACTCAAATTATTTGTTGATGCCCTTGGTTAGCCTTAGTTAGTAACTTAGGCCTAGTCTTTATGATACTTGGATCCCTTGGATCAGTTTGTACCCCAACTGTTTTTTGGAATATATATATCCTATTTGCTCCAAAAAAAAAAGGTTGTCATTATGACAACCTTAGATTTATATATATTAAGATTAAGATTAAGATTAAGATATTAAGATAAGATTAAGATAAGATGTAAATTTTTAGGTCTTTAACCAAAACCTTTTGTATGATAACTTTAGGTAGCATTCCCCATATTCTAAAATCCTATAACCACTTAGGTAGATTAACATGACAACATTAGTATAGAAATTTCCGATAAAACAATTTCTTTTTCTTTTTCAACTTCAAAAACACTTAACAAACACTCAAATTAATTCCCTTAAAAAATACACAGTAAACACACATAAAATACATAAAGGTTGAAACTTCATAAAGAGGGAGGTGAAGCTCAAGTCTCGCTTGTTTAAGGGAGTCACTTGAGATTATTCTCCCAACCATAAAAAAAAACTCAACAAAGAGAAGTTCAAGTCTCGCTTGTTTAAGGGAGTCACTAAAAACACTCGACAAATAATTCTCTATCTTCTTTCTCGCTTTCAGAGCTTTCTTTCTCTTAATCGGACATGTTACTTCCTTTCTATTGCTAACAGGTAACGCATAAGACTCCACTCACCGAGCAGTTATCCTAACGGTAGAATACGAACGTAACTTTGTCCACTAAAAAACACAAACAAACAAAAAATATTGAGCTGAACTACAGCGCTCTGATTCCTCATAAGGGGATACATAGGCATTAGGTTGCGGGACCTAAGCGAGCACAACTATTTAAAAAACTTGATTCCTCCCGTATTGTTTATAATCCTTTCATTTTCCTCTTAGCGAGTAAACACTATTAGATACACCCTTTGGATAGAAACAAACAAAAGTGGATCTCATCGAGTTCGATGGATGTGAATGGTCCTAACGCCTTCCCCTTGCGTAACCGACTTCCTTACCCTCTTCTCTGGTCGTGAGACCTTGTTCTTGTTCTTGTTAGTTTTTGATATTCCTTCCTCTTTGTGAGATAAATATATTAGTGACGACTCTAGTTATTTTTTTGCAGTAGCGACAGGTAGTGAGAGAGGATCTCATATCTAGAGGATTCTAGGTAGAAGTCGCACAAGGTAGTGATTAGGCGAGAAGTTATAAATTGAGATTGTTTAGGCTGTGAGCTTATACTATCATAGTAAATTTTCTTCATGGCTTTGTAGCCCCCTGAGTAGGTGACGTTGCACTGAACTGGGTTAACAGTTTATTATGTTGTTATTTTTCTGCAATTTATTTTCTGCATATTCTTATGTTTTACCAAGTGTTTTCAGTCAGCAGATGATGTCATAACATTGGTCCTGACATTATGTTTTGTATTGAGACATCAGTCTTGACATCAAGATTGCAAAGTGCCAGAATTTCAGTTCCTGTGGAGTACCACGGATGTGATGGGTGCTAATACTTTTCCCTTGCATAACTAACCCTTGTACCTTGATCTTTTCTTTTGTTGGGTTTTATCAATATTTTCCCTTTCCTTTGGAAACAATAAAGTTCAGTGGCGACTCTTGCTTTGTGGGTTAAGTTAATCAATAGATTAATCTCAATTGCTTCTGTCTTGATCTTCATCTTCTTCTTCAATACTGATCATCAAGCTGATAATAGCCTATGACACATTGATCAACATCAGTAAACATGAAACACTCTACGAGCAACAATTCAGTGTATTCAGTTCCCTTTGTCTTTCAACATGATCAATTTAATGTTTGATCAAGTATTCTTGGATGTCTTCAATTCTCCTCAATGGAGCATTCTGCATAGCATGCAGGTTTTCTTCTTCATCCTCTGAGAGATTCTTCATGGTAGGCATATGATATGTATTTCAACATTTAATCATCATACACATAGGGTATGTTGCCTCTTATTGGAGTAGTTGAATTAGCTCGTCAGCTTTCATGTTTATGCTTTCTATTTCCATCACATAAGCACGCGTTTAGTGTATAACAACACTGTGGATGTTCGCATACATATTATGTGTTTCCTCTTGCGTATCTTTTGACGAGTGTTTTATTTCTCACACATTTTCTCTCTCTCTCTCTCTCTCTCTCTCTTGTATTGTACAAGCATATAATCAGTGTATATTAGCACTGTCGCTTATCACATGCAGACTATGTGTTGCCTCTTGTATCTTCTTATGTAGGTCTTCATATTTCTTCAATTAATTGTTCATGCTAAGCTGCTTCATCTACAAATACACTGGTGTATTCTGCAGATTCTTTCTTCTTCTTTTGTGCAGAATATATTTTTGGTTGCACACTTTCTTCTTATCTCCATGGATGATCCTTACTGGATATTGCCTTTTTCTCTTCCAGATCCATTCAAGGGATAGATGATCACTCACTCTCCATTCTGGGTAGATTGATTCTTTACTCAGTGCAGGAAGGATGGATTTCATACATAGTGGTCACTCCATACACATCAAGTTTGAAGATTGGTTCTATTTATAGCTTGATGAGTGGTTACCGTTGTAATGTAGTCGTTGCAATCTGGTTGAGTTTGGATTTGAATGCTTCGTATTGATTGGCTGCATGTGTCCATGACAGAACCTTATCCTGATGTCAGTTTGTGGCATGCTACTCTGGTTTTTCTTTCTTCAATGTGTTGCATGTAGCTTGCTTCTTCTTTTAACCTTGGGATTTGTTCCTTTTAAATGTTGTAACCGTTTTGTACGTGAAGATGTTTCTAACAGCTCTCCCTTAGATTCTAAGCTCTTTATATTGTATTCAAATCTTTATATTGCGCTATAGATTCTTCACGGGCATGTACGTGACTTGTGTTGATGTTTGTATCTTGCATGTCACTTCGTTGTAGCTTCAGAACTTGTAACTTCAGATCTTCTGATCTTTATACTTGTGTTATTTTCTGATGTTTGCAAAGCTTCTTGTAATGATCTTTCTTGTTCATTTCCTTGCAGCTTCTGATGTAGTTTCTGGTTATGTGCTTGTTGTATGTAAGCATTGATATTGCTTGTTCTTCTGAGTGGTCTTGTCTCTGATTGTTGCTTCTCTTGCTTCTAATTTGCAATCTTTGGCTTGTTTGACGTGTTCTTAATCAAAACATCTGATGAATGATGTTTAGCTTCGTCAATCTTTTGGATGTAGTTGTTGTACTCTTTTTCTGATGAATCTTGTATAAGATTTATAGTATAATATCTGCACACTAAATGAAACCATTAGTGATAAAATTGTTACTCACAAAATTTATGCTTGTTATCATCAAAACTAGATTCTGAACATAGATTCTCAATCTTGTTCTAACAAAAGCAACACTTCAGAAGATTGTTGCTTTATCAACCACTGAAGCGGAGTATATTGCCCTAATTGAAGCTGTGAAAAAAGCAATGTGATAGTCAAAGTGCAATACACCTGTCGAAGAACTCAGCATGTCATGGGCGAACTAAGCACATTGATGTGAGGTTGCATTTCATGATAGGAGTAATCGAGCGTGGAGAAGTCCAAGTGCTAAATGTTTCGACAAATCACAATGTTGATGGTATGATCACCAAAACATTGTCGAGTTGCAAGTTTTTCCGCTGTATACAGTTGATAAAGCTGCATGAAGAAAGATAGTTTGTTCTTTGATGTTATGGAGTTTGCTCCAAGGTGGAGATTTCCGAGAATTGGATCGAACTCTAGTGTGTCGAAGGGTAGCTTCTAGTTCGATAGAGACTGTGTGAAGACCTACATACTATAGTCGAAGCATGTTTTAGTATGTGGGTGTTGAAATGCTAGGGTTGTTAGTATTTCGAACTGGGCATGTTTGTTATGTCCAATTGTTTAAGTTAACTTGTACCCTAAGTTGGCTTGTGATGGGTATTTGAGAAAAAAAATCCCATTAGTTTAGTATGTTAGATTTTATTATAAATAGAATACTAGTCTCTCATCATTGCATACTACAAATCCTAATTTAGGGTGAGAGGGTTATTTGTTATTCTTGTAACTTGTAATCTTGATTGAAAAAAAAAAGGAAAGAATAGAAGTTATAACCATTCCTTGTTGTTCTTCTTGTTTATCATCTTTTCTACCTTTGTGTGTTTCTTGATCACAAAGAAACAGTTTATCATTTGTTCATCAAGGCATCCTTTTCACAACAATCTTGTTTTTGTTTTTGTTCTTGTTCTTGTTGTTTTTGTTATTGATCTTGTTTTACCATTAAAAAAAACAAATTGTTTTTATAACTAAATCTATTTAAATCTAATGAAAAACTATTAACAAATTTACAAATCAAAGTCTATACTATCATTTTCGAAGTTGTCTTAAGTTTCTTAGAAACCTTATGTAACTTAATCGTAATTTAACAATAAAAAACACATAAGACTTATATAACCACGATTTAATCATTATAAATATTTTGTGAAATTATATATAACCATAGATTAACCATGACAAATTTGAGATCTGAAGGAGTGAAAAACACTTAGAAAGGGGGGATTGAATAAGGGTTGTTTCCAAAAATGGTAGATAAAAATAAATCACACAGTTATTTTTATCCTGGTTCATTGTTAACTAAACTACTCCAGTCCACCCCTGACAAGGTGATTTACCTCAACTGAGGATTTAATCCACTAATCAAACTAATTACAATGGTTCTTCACTTAGATAACCTCTAAGTCTTCTAGAGTCTGCATATCACAACTTGATCACTCTAGGAACTTCCTTTTACAATCAACGTAAAATAAATATTACAAGAGATTAAATTGCTTCTTAATAAGCTATAATCACCAAGTTATTTTTCTCTCAAGTTTAAGTTCTAACACTCACTAAAATATTACAATATTGTGAGGTTGAAGAGGAAATTCTTCTTTGCTTTGGTGTGATAACGTTTTGGCAGCGTTTTGGTACTTAGCATGTAAGAGTACTTGCTGCTTCTGAATCAGAACTTCTATATATACATAGTGATAAAATGTGACCATTGAGAGCATTTAATGCTTTGCATGAATAGTACACTGCTGCATTTAATGTTTCACTCTTTTGTCAACTACCTCGAGCCATGCTTCGACTGCTTTTTCTAACTTTGCCTTTTGTAGCTTCTAACGTTCCTTTTGTCAGTCAGCCAGATTTGACGTTATAGCCTTTTCATATTGTATTTGCTTCTTGATAGGCACTAACTTTGTTAACTTTTGGAATACTAATTCTTGTGACTCAAAGGAAGTAATCTGCCTTAAAAGTGAAAGAATGGCAGAATTTGATACATACATATAAAATAAACGAGAGATAAGAAATGGAATTAAGTAGAAGGGGCGCCACACTCTTTATTATCCAAGATAGAATGATAAGCCTATGGATGAGGATCACCACAAGAAAAGGATTTCTTGATAAGATTAGTTTTGGTCTAATCCAGAACCTAAGAGCAAATACTCTAACTTACACAATGTGCAAACTCGATAAAATTCATTGATCCAAAAAGAAGATACATGCCTCCTTTATATAGGAATGACTTAAGATGATGAAATAAGTAAAAATTAACTCCTAAGAAAACAAAAGGATTTCAGCCACTAATTATCATGATAGTGGGTTCATTTATTACAAAGAAAGTGCAAAATAAAGACGAGATAATGGGGTTCTTGAAAGGGCAGAATAATGGCAAGTCATTATTTACCACTTCTCTTGCAATTTTCGTCCATTATAGTGTGGTTATTGGTATTTCCTTTATTTTTATTTATTTATGCATTATTGGGCCTTTTATCACATGCTTGGATGATAAGAATAAACTAGGGATCTTTTTCTTCAATTTCGCCCATGCATTCTATTGACTTGATCATGAAGTGAACTAAAGCATCATTGACTCTTCTTACACGTGCCCTTGTCATAGGACCTCCTAAGCTTCGCATTGTATCATTTATGTCTTGGATTACGTTCTCATCATTCTCTCCTTCTTGGAAAGAATTCGACCTCGAATTTAGACCATCATCACCTACATCAAAAGGAGATAAATCAGCCACATTAAAAGTAGTACTTACCCCATACTCACCTGGAAGTTCTATTTTGTAGGCAATGTCATTGATCCTTGAAAGTACTTGAAATGGTCCATCTCCCCTAGGTTGAAGTTTGGACTTCCTTTGTGATGGGAATCTCTCTTTTCTCATATGTATCCAAACCCAATCCCCGGGTACAAAAATAACTTTCTTTCTCCCTTTGTTTGCACTTTTTGCATAACTTTCATTTTTCTTTTCAATTTGCAATTTTACTTGTTCATGCAATTTTCTCACAAATTCAGCCTTAGCTTTCCCATCTTTATGCTTCAAAATAGATGTGTTAGGCAATGGTAACAAATCAAGAGGTGTTAAAGGATTAAAACCATACACAATCTCGAAAGGTGAATGTTGTGTAGTGCTATGAACAACCCTATTATAAGCAAACTCTACATGAGGTAACCATTCCTCCCACATTTTTAAATTCTTTTTAAGAACATCCCTAAGAAGAGTAGAAAGAATTCTATTTACTACTTCAGTTTGTCCATCTGTTTGGGGATGACAAGTAGTGAAAAATAATAACTTTGTACCCACCTTTCCCCACAATGTCCTCCAAAAATGGCTTAAGAACTTAGAGTCACGATCAGAGACAATGCTCCTTGGTAAGCCATGTAGGCGCACCACTTCCTTATAGAACAAATCAGCAACATGACACGCATCATCCACCTTTTTACATGGAATAAAATGTACCATTTTTGGAAACCTGTCCACAACTACAAAAATAGAATCTTTGTCATTCTTTGTTCTAGGCAGCCCCAAAACAAAGTCCATGGAAATGTCAATCCAAGGAAATTCAGGTACAGGCAAAGGAGTATACAAACCATGAGGCATAACTTTTGATTTAGCCTTTTTACATACAATGCATCTTTCACAAAGCTTTTGAACATTAATTTTCATGTGAGGCCAATAAAAATGTTCTTTTAAGAATTCTAGAGTTTTAGAAATCCCAAAATGACCCATTAGTCCTCCCTCATGCGCCTCTTTTACAAGTAATTCTCTAATGGAATCTTTAGGCACACATAGTCTTTTTTCTTTAAATAAATAGCCATTGTGCCTAAAATACCCATTGAAGGCAATATGCTCACAAGCTAAAAATTTTGAAGAAAATTCAAGGTCACTTTTATACAAATCTTTAATATGCTCAAGACCGAAAACTTTTGTTTCAAGAGTAGAAAGCAAGACATGTCTTCTTGAGAGTGCATCTGCCACAACATTAGATTTACCTTTTTTTATGCTTGATTACATAAGGAAATTGTTCAAGAAACTCAACCCACTTGGCATGTCTCTTATTCAACTTACCTTGTCCCTTCAAATGCTTTAAGGACTCGTGATCACCATGAATTACAAACTCTTTGGGCAGCAAGTAATGTTGCCAAGTTTGTAGAGCTCTCACAAAAGAATACAACTCCTTGTCATAGGTAGAATAATTCAGACCAGCCCCTTTTAACTTTTCACTAAAGTAAGCAATTGGGTGTCCTTCCTGCAACAAAATAACTCCAATTCCCACATTAGATGCATCACATTCAATTTCAAAAGATTTAGAAAAATTAGGCAAGGCAAGAATGGGTGCTTGGGTGAGCTTTTCCTTTAGGGCAACAAAGGCCTGCTCTTGTTTCTCACCCCATTTAAAACCAACATCTTTTTTAACAATTTCATTGAGGGGTGTTGCCAAGGTACTGAAATCCTTCACAAACCTCCTATAAAAGCTAGCCAAACCATGAAAACTTCTTACCTCACTTACATTTTTGGGAGGTGGCCACTCTCTGACGGCTTTCACCTTTTCCTCGTCAACATGGACTCCTTTAGAGCTTACAATGAAACCTAAAAAAATCACATGATCGGTGCAAAAGACACATTTTTCTAAATTGGCATACAATTTTTCTTGTCTTAACACTTGCAAAACAGCCCTTAAATGATTACAACGATCATCTAAGTTCTTGCTATAGATCAAGATATCATCAAAATACACAACAACAAAATTACCCAAAAAATCCCTCAAAACATGGTTCATTAATCTCATGAAAGTTCTAGGTGCATTAGTTAGACCAAATGGCATAACCAACCACTCATATAAACCATATTTTGTTTTGAAAGCTGTTTTCCATTCATCCCCCTCCCTTATTCTAATTTGATGGTATCCACTTTTCAAATCAATTTTGGAAAATAAACATGCACCAAACAATTCATCAAGCAAGTCATCTAACCTTTGAATGGGATGTCTATACTTAATGGTAATGTTGTTAACAGCCCTACAATCGGTGCACATTCTCCAACTACCATCTTTTTTTGGAACTAAAATTACCGGAACAGTGCACGGACTTAGACTTTCTCTTACCCATCCTTTACTTACTAATTCAGCCACTTGTCTTTGTATTTCTTGAGTTTGTTGTGGATTGCTTCAGTAAGCTGGCCTATTAGGCAAGGACGCTCCCGGATTGAGATCAATGTGATGCTCAATTCCTCTTAAAGGTGGTAACCCACTTGGTACCTCTTTTGGAAACATGTCTTCAAATTCCTGCACAAGAGTTTCAACACAACTAGGCAAATTTGGTGTGTTAGGAGTGTTAGCTGGCAACGCCACCTCTTTGCAAAATAGCAAATATAGGGGCTGTTGTGAAACAATTGCATTTTTAACCTCTCCTTTTTTTGCAATCAAAATCTCTTTCTTTTCATCATTCTTTTTTTTGTCATTTTTTTTCTTTTCTTTTTCTTTTTGTTTTTGTTTTTCATTCTTTTCTTTTCTTTTCTTTCTTGCTCATTTTTTTCTCTCACTTTCTTTTGATCTTCTCCCACCTCACTAGGATTTAATGGTACAAGATTGATATTTTGACCATGATACATAAAAGAGTACTTATTGGAGTACCCGTCATGATTGGCTTTTCTATCAAATTGCCAAGGCCTACCTAATAACAAATGACTAGCTTCCATTGGTACTACATCACACAACACTACATCCTCATATTTTCCAATTTTAAAACAGACCTCAACTTGTTTATTAACAAGCATTTCTACACTTTCATTAAGCCATTGAAGTTTGTAAGGCTTAGGGTGAGGTTTTGTTTCCAAATTTAGTTTAGAAACCAAACGCGTGCTAGCAACATTTGTACAACTCCCTCCATCAATAATTAAAGAACAAACGTTTCCTTGCACAAAGCATCTTGTGTGAAAAAGGTTTTCTCTTTGACTTGTATCCTCCTCCTTGATTTGGCTTCCCAACATTCTTCTCACCATGAGTAAATCTCCACTAGGTATTTCTTCTTCAAACTCCTCATCATAATTACCATCTTCCTCTTCAACAATTTCTTCATTTTCTTCCATAAGCATAGTTCTCTTTGTTGGACATTGAGATGCGATATGTCCTTGGCCTTGACACTTGAAACACTTAACACTTTTGTTAGTTGAAACACTTGAAGAAGAAGGTGTAATAGTCTTACCTTTGTTTTCAACCGTGGCTTCCTTAGATGATGAAGCACCCTCCTTCTTTGTTTTGTCCTTCCAACTTTGAGAATTGAAAGTGGTGGAATTTCTCCTTACTTGGCTTTTTCTTTTGAGTTGTTGTTCCACTTTGATAGCTTGGTGTACCAATTCATCCATTTCAACATAGTGATGAAGTTCCAATATGTCACTAATGTCATGATTTAGACCATGGAGAAACCTAGCCATAGTTGCTTCATCGTCCTCCTCTACATTAGCTCTAATTTTGAGAACTTCCATCTCCTTGAAATATTCTTCAACACTTTTAGAACCTTGAGTGAGTCTTTGCAATTTGTTGTGCAATTCCCTATGATAATAGGAAGGAACAAACCTTCTCCTCGTGATTCTTTTCATTTCTTCCCAAGTATCAATTGGTCGTTCTGCATACCTCCTTCTATCTTTGATCAATTGATCCCACCAAACTAAGGCATACTCCTTGAACTCAATAGAAGCAACATGCACTTTTTCAAGATTAGAATAATTGTGACAATTAAAAATTTGTTCAATTTTAGTCTCCCATTCTAGATATGCCTCTGGGTCACTCTTCCCAACAAAAGATGGAACTTTAATTTTTATGCCCCTCAAATTATCTCCCCCTTGTCTCCTTCTACGCCTTCTTTCATCCTCATCACCAATACCATCATTAGAATTTTGTGGCCTCCTTTCCAACTCATCAATTCTTTGTTGAAACTGTTCACCTTGTTCTCTTAACAACCTTTCAAAATTGTCACACATGGTTGCGATTTGAACAGTTAAAGCCGCTGTTCTAGGTGAAGGTGGACTAGACATAATTCTGAAATATTTGTGAAATTAGGAACAAGTGTTTAAAAATGGACCTCACCACTCTACTCACGTGTTTACACTCAATCACTCGTGTTTCACTCAATTTTTTTTTTTTTGGCTTTTTTTTTAATATTAAAACACTCTGCCTTTTACCGATCAATTTGCTCTTTTAGTTCTTTAGAGAAACCAAAATGAATCAGCACAAAGAAATCAATTTCAGATGATAATCAACATATAAAAAGCTTTAAAAAAAACAGCAAACAAAAAAAAAAGAAGACTCTAAAACAAAGGAAACAAGAAGAATTTTAAGAGTGTGGCAAGCAAAAAAAAAGAAATATTTTTTTTTAATCATAATCTTTAACAATCAGATCCCTTTTTTTTCAATATTTTATATTTTTTTCTATTTTTTTTTATTTTCTTTATAATGATAAATGGATAATAATGAAGAACAAGAATATAGACAATTTACCACGTTTTGGCCCTTTTTTTTTGGAATATGCTCTGATACCACTTGATATGCACTAACTTTGTTAACTTTTGGAATACTAATTCTTGTGACTCAAAGGAAGTAATCTGCCTTAAAAGTGAAAGAATGGCAGAATTTGATACATATAAAATAAACGAGAGATAAGAAATGGAATTAAGTAGAAGGGGCGCCACACTCTTTCTTATCCAAGATAGAATGATAAGCCTATGCATGAGGATCACCACAAAAAAAGGATTTCTTGATAAGATCAGTTTTGGTCCAATCCAGAACCTAAGAGCAAATACTCTAACGTACACAATGTGTAAAGTCGATAAAATTCATTGATCCAAAAAGAAGATACATGCCCCCTTTATATAGGAATGGCTTAAGATGATGAAATAAGTAAAAATTAACTCCTAAGAAAACAAAAGTATTTCAGCCACTAATTATCATGATAGTGGGTTCATTTATTACAAAGAAAGTGCAAAATAAAGACGAGATAATGGGGTTCTTGAAAGGGCAGAATAATGGCAAGTCTTTATATACCACTTCTCTTGCAATTTTCGTCCATTATAGTGTGGTTATTGGTATTTCCTTTATTTTTATTTATTTATGCATTATTGGGCCTTTTATCACATGCTTGGATGATAAGAATAAACTTGGGCTCTTTTTCTTCAATTTCGCCCATGCATTCTATTGACTCGATCATGAAGTGAACTAAAGCATCATTGACTCTTCTTACACGTGCCCTTGTCATAGGACCTCCTAATATTCGCATTGTATCATTTATGTCTTGGATTACATTCTCATCACTTCTGGACTCAGAATATGTAGAATAAACATTTGAATATCAGAGTCTTCAGCTTTGGTGCAGATGCAACTTCTGTCTTCAGACTTTATAAGTGCTTTGGAGCCTGATACCATCAGATCTTCAGAACCTTGCTTCTGAATGCCATCTTCTGATGCTTTCCAGATCATGTTTTGATTTCTTCAAGACCATCTTCTGATGTCTGTCAGACCATATTCTGATGAAGCCATCCAGATCTTATGGGTCAGAGCTTCTGAACGCTGATTTTGTGCATACTCTTTTAGACTTTTACTGAAATGGAAAACGTGAATAATTAGAGTACCACATTGTCTTATACAAAATTCATATATAATGTTATCATCAAAACTAAGAATATTGATCAAAACATTTCTTGTTCTAGCAATCTCCCCCTTTTTTATGATGACAAAAACATACAAAATTGATATGAATTTGTATCCAGAATATCAGATGAAAAAGACAATACGCATATATAGCATGAAAACATATTAATCAGAGTGTGTGAATACGTCTCCCCCTGAGATTAACAATCTCCCCCTGAAATTAATACTAGAAGATTTTATAAATAAAAGACTTCCCTGAGTATTTTCCATTTCAGAAGAGACTTTCACGTTGAACTTTAAACTTCAGATGATTCAGAGCTTTACTTCAGAGCTTCCATTTGGACAGCTTCAGAGCTTTGAATTTCTCTTTGAGAGCACTTGGCTTATCAGAGCATCAAGAAGGCTTGTTGTACCAGAGCTTGAAATTTCTTGTATCAGAGCATAACTTCTTTGTGATATTGAAACTTCTTGTATCAGAACATTAAGCTTGTTTGCTTCAACTCTTTAAGAGATTTTCTTCAGATGCGCTTCTCCCCTTTTTGAGCTTGTTCAGAGTATCACATTCTTGCACATTTATCAGAGACGGAAAAACTTTGCAATATAATTGTTAGGAATGTTGAGACTTAAGCCCAGTAACTGATATTATAAATCAATTCAATTAGTGTAACACCCCAAATTCTAGACTAATTATTTATTTAATTATTTTAGCATGATGCTTATGTGTTAGTGTTTGTGTTATCTATGATTTCGTGATATTTTGATACCTGGGATAAGGGTAGTTGCCTTAGAATTTATAAGGAATGAATTTAGATGCTTTGGTGTGGAGTGGTGCCTTAAAATTTATAACAATTAAGGTCTTGTGAGAGATTAGTTGGACTTGAGGTGTGTTGAGAATATGAAGTGTAGTTGGAGAATAATTATTTTATAATAATTATTATTAGCAAAATAATAGAATGAATATTATTATAATAATTATTTGATTTATTTTAATTAGAGAAGGGCATTGTTGGTATTATGATTTAAGAGTATGTTGGATAAAAGAAGAAAAATAGAGAGAATAGGTTTTATTTTTTATGGATCGTGAAAACAAGAGGAAGAGGCAAGAGAAGAAGGAAAACCTAAGGGAAGAGAGTGCAGGTAGCCATGGCAAGAGCTTGAGGAATCCGAAAACATAAGGTAAGGGGTGACTATTCTTTATTAAATAGTATTATAGTTTTGATGATGGTAAAATAGATTAAGAGTTGAACCTCTATTTAGGATGTTAAGATTTATGAGATTCTGACACTGACATGCCCAATTTGATGAATATGATGCAATTGGTTTATTATAATTGATGGATGATAGTTATATTGCATTGTTATTGTGTTAGAATCATGAAAACTGAAGAATATTGGTCACTATAATGTGTGGGTTCGTATTTGGTGTTGATAGTGGAAGTAGGAATGAAGAAAAGTCATAAAATTGGAGTTTTCTGCTACAGCGGCGTCAGGAACCGGTTCCCAGGTGGGAGGAACCGGGTTCCCATGATAAAAACCCGAAACGAGGTGATTTTGTCCAGCAGGAACCGGTTCCCAGATGGGGAGGAACCGGGTTCCACAGATTTTCTTAATTTTCACTTAACTTTAAAAGCTTCTAATTTTCAAACCGTAAGTTCGTTTTAGATGCCGTTTTGGACATTGTTCCTTAAATTGAATGCCCTACCATATGAAATAAATAAAACAACAATAACTTGATTTTATTTTAAAAAGTATCGTTTTCTCCCAATGTGGTTTATTCTTGTATTGCATAATTGACGAGGTGCAACGATTTGTTGTTTGCATAAGTGAATATATGCAAAGATGTGTGTTGTGATAATATGATTACTTCCGCTTGTTATGCAAATAGATTTTGTTCGTGGTAGATATGGTTATCATTTGTTTTGATGAATGTTTTATTTGTTATGATGTCGTGGTTGTAACCGGTGATTGTTTTGATCGTATGATGATTGATTTGTTTTGAATGATGCATGATACATGTACATACTTGTTGGTGATAACTATGTTGAGTTATGTGAGACGATGTTGTTCATCGGATCGGTGATGTTGTAAGTATGACATATGTGTGCATTCATTCATATGCATTTTGGTGATGGATCCTGGGGATGTTGTGGATCAAATGGTGGGCATAATTTCCATTGTGAGGAATTTGTGTCGGTTGGGCTGTATCTTGGTGAGGAATAGATCAGTCGGATGGGTTTAGCCCATGTTTGGTACCACATGCATAAGAGTCTGCATGGTCTTTGTACAAATTGTGACATGTCGGGATGAAATCCGGTGTTATGATGGTGTTGTGTTATTGGTGCATACTATTGACTTGTGCTTGTGATTGGTATGAATTGGTAAATCTGAATATGCTAAGTAGGGTGGATAATTGCTTATGAATTCTATATCTGACGATTTATAATGCTATTTAATTTATGATGTAGTCTCACCCTTACTTTGATGATTTCAGATTTAAGTAGCGGCTTAAGCGATCGGTGAGGATGGCTTGTAAAGTCATGTCATTGGTTTTAATAAATAGGTGTCGGTGTCATGCTCTGAGACTTGTAACACTGGGGAACGCTTGATTGAGAGTTGTTTATGCTCTATTATTTCAGTTTGATTATTTGGATAATTATTTCTTTTGAAATTAAGGCATGTGACATTATGAATAGTATTTTATGTGGTTTTAAGAAATATCCAAAGTTTGTTTAAGGCATGTGACCTTATCCAAAGTATTTTATGTAAGTTATGAGTAGACATCTTTGAAAATGACAAGACGTTTTGGAAATAGAGTCATAAATGATTATGACGTCAGTCAATGGTCTCGAAACTCTAAAAAACGAAATCTTGTCATAGCAAGAAACGCCTATTTCTCTTGCTTTTTGAAACAGGCATTTATTGGGGGCAATTTGTTAGCTGAAGATTTCGTTTGAGAAGAATATCCTTTGAAGATTTGGAATTTAAAGGAAGATGGTTACTGATGATCATCTTTGAAGATAAAAATGGCTACTGATGGCCATGCTTCGAGAATGATGTTTAAGTTGGAACAAAGATAGTGAGCGCCGAAGCTAAATTCGAAAAGAATAGTCTTTGGGACTTAAACGTTTTTTGAGAAATATGTGAAGTACTGAAGCTTAGCGTGTTTTCGTGGCATTCTCGATTCTGATTATGTTGCCACGCGTCGAAGGGAGATTCAGGCGGGATGATTTGAATTTCGAAATAGTTTATGTAACCGCACGAAGACAGATGGCATCCCTGGATTTTATGTGGGCAACGTGGCATTAGATTTGTGTAGGACCGTTAGGGTCGAAACTAGTATAAATAAGGGTCTTAATGTTAGGATTCCGTGTGTTCATTTTGTACAAATCACTCACATATTACTCAAGTATCAAGTGTTAAGAGAAAGAGTTCGCTGAGAAATGTACGTATGACACCAACACCAATTTAAATACATGTGTATTTTTCTCTTTATTCAAGTATCTTTTGATATTACTGCCTTTCATTTACTTTATGTCATTTATATTCCTGCACTTGTTACTTTCATGTCATTTAATTTTCGAAGCATTTAACTTTTCTGCACTTTAAGATTCTTGCACTTTTACAGTTTTGTCTTATGTTTTATTTTTAACTTATCCTTCGCTGATGTTGTATTTACGTGTATAACAAGGTGATTGCTAATATTTATTTCTTTGATTAAGTATTTCTTATTTCGAGACACACCAATCATAGACATAATTCGAACTATCATGAATAACAACCTTTTTGACTATGTCCTAGGATCAATCTAGTCGATCCTGCGAGTAACCAAATCATATTTATTATAGTTTGGAAGACTAGCGGTTGTTTACCGGAAATCACCGTAAACAAATTGGCACGCCCAGTTGGACAATGTCAAACAGATTGTTATTAAGCGATTGTTTTGTTTTGTCTAGAAAATATCAAGACCTTGTATGAACCTTATGAACGGTAAATTAACAAACAGTGCACAACCGATTCCCAAACGAAGGTACAACAAGAAAATGGTCGTTACGGCCAGTGCAGGGGGAGATCAAGATCCCCCACAAGGGTCAGGAACTGGAGCGGCAAATTCTACGCATGTTTCGACTTCTACTCAAGGAGCGCAGGATATACCGGGTCCGACTGGATCGAGACCTACGGATAGTTCCCAGGCTATACCTGAAAATAATGCAGCCACGACAGGGACTATCCCAGTTTCAGTATCGACTACTGCGCCTCCGTCCTCAAGTGCGAGCGCAATGCAACTTGCCTCGACAAATGCTGCAAATCAGTTATTTACCCCAGGATCATCCGCGTTCGAATGGAGAACAAACAGTCAATATGGAATGCCAAATCCATACATGACAGGTACACGAGCAGCAGGACCCACATATACTACAAACCCGACAACATTTTCGCCAAATGCTGGATCAGTGGGTCGAAGCGCACAAAACACTGGCTTCTCTGCCCAAATACCCAATTTTACCACAAGCAATCAAGCAGCATTCCGACAAGAGATGGACGCAAGTAACCACGATATGTTAGGAACCCTGGCCAGAGAATTAGCGTCAATCTTGAATCCATTAGCAATTAATATTTCTAATGCTAATCGGAGAATGTGGAAACTTTTCAAAAAATATCTTCCCAAATGAATCGAATGGCAGAATTCATGGGAGTTCAACAACCCAAGCGGAGAAATAACCAATCCTCTTATCGAGAAGGCGATCCCATTCTAGAACGTATCCAAAATGCGGTTCCTCCGCCTAGTACAACTACTGCTGGCGTGATTCCTCCGCCTGGTACCACCACTGCTGGCGTGATTCCTCCACAAAGAACAACAACGGTCGAAAGGAATCGGGTAATAGATTTAGAGGCTTCAAACCAAAGAACTGTTCCCGTTCAGCAAGAGTTTGAGGAAGAAAGACCCAGATTAAGGGTAGTAGGTAGGAACGAACACCTAGACGAATTAGTTCAGAGAGTCAGGAGAGAAAACCTGGCTGCAGAGAATAACCTTACTGCCATGATAGAGAGAGTTATGGCCAATAATGGCCTCAGTACTGGACTTCGACGTCCAAATTATACATCCCCCATAGCGGATTATATTATGCAAACAGAATTGCCAAGGGGTACCAAAGTACCCAAATTCACAAAGTTTTCAGGGGACACTAGTGAATCAACGGTGGAACATATTGCCAGGTATCTGACAGAAGCTGGAGATTTAGCAGGAAATGAGGATTTAAGGATTAAATACTTCCCTAGTTCGCTGACAAAAAATGCTTTTGTTTGGTTCACTACCTTACCCCCAAATTCCATAGATTCATGGGCCCACTTAGAAAGATTATTCCATGAACAATTTTACATGGGTCAAACCAAGATAAGTCTGAAAGAATTGGCTAGCATCAAGAGGAAATTCACGGAGTCTATTGACGATTACTTAAACAGGTTCTGTTTGCTGAAATCAAGATGCTTCACGACTGTCCCAGAGTATGAATTAGTTGAAATGGCTGCAGGTGGCCTAGATTATTCGATTCGAAAGAAACTGGATACTCAATACCTGAGAGATATGGCCCAATTGGCAGATAGGGTTCGGCAAGTCGAACGGTTAAAAGCAGAAAAGGCTAGAGCAAGTAAAAGTTATAAGAAAGAGAGAGTAGCATACGTCGAAGCAGACAAAGTTGATGGCGAACCTTTCGAAGACTCATACGACATGGAAGAGGTCGAAATAGATCTTGCTGAGTTAAAGGAAGCGCCACCCTATGCTTGCAAATTACTCACCCCTTCTAATGGAAGAAATCCAGTAGATAATGATAAAAGTGATAGATTTCCTAAGAAAACTTATACGTTTGATGTCACTAAGTGTGACGAAATATTCGATTTACTAGTGAAAGATGGCCAAATGATAGTGCCTCCTAATTCTAAAATTCCTCCGTTAGAACAACGGAAGAAGAGAGGTTTTTGTAAATATCATGGTTTTCTAGGCCATAAAACCTCACAATGTTTTCTTTTTTGGGATCTAATCCAGAATGCTATCAAGGATGGACGTCTGAAATTCGCTGACAAAAGCAAGAACCTTATGAAGGTTGACACAGATCCTTTGAACGTGGCTGATGTTAGAACAAGATTTGTTCTGATCAATTATCTTAGTTTTGATGATAACAATAATATGAATTTTGCTTAAGATAATATGGTACTCTAATCCAATGCAATTTCCTTTTCAGGAAATATATAAAGAGTACGCATAATTCAGCACTCAGAAGCTTTGTCTCAAGGGTTCAGCATGCAACATCAGAACATGGTCTGGCAAGACATCAGAAGATGGTCGAAGCAGAATCAGAACATGGGTCTATGGAAGCATCAGAAGAACAAGAGATCAGAAGCACTGAAGTTCTGATGGTATCACGCTCAGAAGCACTTCAAGGTCAGAAGATCAGAAGATGCTTTGCACCAAGCTGTTTGACTCTGATGATATTCAAACGTTGTATTCACAAACATCAGAATCAGAAGGAAGTACAAGTGGCAAGCTACGCTGACTGACAAAAGGAACGTTAAAAGCTACTAAAGGCTACGTCAGTAGACACAGCGTGAACAAGGCTCGAGGTAGTTGACAAAAGCGTATAACATTAAATGCGATGCTGTACGGAACACGCAAAGCATTAAATGCATTCAACGGTCATCTTCTCCAACGCCTATAAAAATGAAGTTCTGATGAGAAGCAAGGTTAACGACTCTGAACGAAAACAACCTCAAATTAACTTGCTGAAACGCTGTTCAAATCAAAACTCAGAATCTTCATCTTCATCAAAGCTCACTACATTGCTGCTGTAATATTTTAGTGAGATTAAGCTTAAACGATTAAGAGAAATATCACAGTTTGTGATTATCGCTTTTAAGAAGCATTTGTAAACTCTTAGAATTGATTACATTAAGTTGTAACTAGAGTGATCGTGTGGATCAGAATACTCTAGGAAAGTCTTAGGAGTGAACTAAGCAGTTGTAACTAGAGTGATCGTGTGGATCAGTAGACTCTAGAAAAGTCTTAGAGGGTATCTAAGCAGTTGTTCCTGGAGTGATCAGTGTGTGATCAGAAGACTCTGGAAGACTTAGTTGCTGACTAAGTGGAAAACCATTGTAATCCGTGCGATTAGTGGATTAAATCCTCAGTTGAGGTAAATCATCTCTGCGGGGGTGGACTGGAGTAGTTTAGTTAACAACGAACCAGGATAAAAATAACTGTGCAATTTATTTTTACCGTTCAAGTTTTTAAAGTCACACTTATTCAAACCCCCCCTTTCTAAGTGTTTTTCTATCCTTCAATTGGCATCAGAGCGCCGGTTCTAAGGTGCAAGCACTTAACCGTGTTTAGAAAAGATTCAGGAAGAGAAAAACGCTTCAGTAAAAGATGGTTGATGAAAGTGAAAAGTCTACACCTACACCTGCATCTACATCTGGCTCTGCTGAGCAATACAACGGTAACAATGGTTATACTAGACCGCCGGTATTTGATGGTGAAAACTTTGAATACTGGAAAGATAAACTGGAAAGTTACTTTCTTGGTCTAGATGGTGATCTATGGGATCTTCTGATGGATGGTTACAAACATCCAGTAAATGCCAGAGGCGTAAAGCTGTCAAGGCAAGAAATGAATGATGATCAGAAGAAGCTTTTCAGGAATCATCATAAATGCAGAACTGTTTTGCTGAATGCTATCTCTCATGCTGAGTATGAGAAGATATCTAACAGGGAAACGGCCTATGACATATATGAGTCCTTGAAAATGACTCATGAAGGAAATGCTCAAGTCAAGGAGACTAAAGCTCTAGCCTTAATCCAGAAGTATGAAGCCTTCAAGATGGAGGATGATGAAGACATTGAAAAGATGTTTTCAAGATTTCAAACTCTTACTGCTGGATTGAGAGTTCTTGACAAGGGATACACCAAGGCTGATCACGTAAAGAAGATCATCAGAAGCTTACCCAGAAGATGGGGTCCTATGGTGACTGCATTCAAGATTGCAAAGAATCTGAATGAAGTTTCTCTGGAAGAGCTTATCAGTGCCTTGAGGAGTCATGAAATAGAGCTGGACGCAAATGAGCCTCAAAAGAAAGGTAAGTCTATTGCATTAAAGTCCAATATCAAGAAATGCACTAACGCTTTTCAGGCCAGAGAAGAAGATCCTGAAGAATCAGAATCTGAAGAAGAAGATGAACTGTCCTTGATCTCCAGAAGGCTAAATCAACTCTGGAAGACCAAGCAAAGGAAGTTCAGAGGCTTCAGAAGTTCAAAGAAATTTGAACGTGGAGAATCTTCTGATGACAGGAGATTTGACAAGAAGAAGGTCATGTGCTATGAATGCAATGAGCCTGGACACTTCAGGAATGAATGTCCAAATCTTCAGAAGGAGAATCCCAAGAAGAAGTTTCATAAGAAGAAAGGTCTTATGGCAACCTGGGATGAGTCAGAAGATGATTCAGACTCTGAAGATGAGCAAGCTAACTGTGCGCTGATGGCGACAGAAGATGACGGATCAGAATCTACATCAGAATCAGATTCTGAAGAGGTATTTTCTGAACTTACTAGAGATGAGTTAGTTTCCGGTCTAACTGAACTTCTGGAACTCAAGTCTCAGATGAGTCTCAAATACAAAAAGCTGAAAAAGCTATTTGAATTTGAAACGAAGAAGCTTGAGTTGGAGAATTCTGAATTAAAAGAAAAACTTTTAAAATTATCCAATAATGTTGGATCTCCTTCTGATTCAGAAAAATCCACTCCCAGTCTAAACCATATTCTGAAAGAATATGATTTAAGTTTCAGGAAGTTCTTATCTAGAAGTATTGGCAGAAGTCAGCTAGCTTCTATGATATATGCTGTGTCAGGAAACAAAAGAGTAGGCATTGGTTTTGAGGGTGAAACCCCATACAAACTTGAACCTGTTGATGAAATGAAATTCACATACAAGCCATTGTATGATCAGTTCAAGTTTGGCCACTCCCATGATATTAGGCACACTTCACATGCTCAAAGTTTTCACATTACACACACTAAAAAGCATGTGACACAACCTAGGAAATATCATGAAACTCACATTAAAAATTATCATGCTGTTCCTTCTATTGCTTACAATGTTAAACCCAAGTTCAATCAGAACTTGAGAAAATCTAACAAGAAAGGACCCAAGAGAATGTGGGTACCTAAGGATAAGATTATTCCTATTGCAGATATCCTTGACTGCAAAAAGGACAAAGCACAACATGTCATGGTACCTGGACTCTGGATGCTCGCGACACATGACAGGAAGAAGGTCTATGTTCCAAGACCTGGTGCTTAAGTCTGGAGGAGAAGTCAAGTTTGGAGGAGATCAGAAGGGCAAGATAATTGGCTCTGGAACTATAAAGTCTGGTAACTCTCCTTCCATTTCTAATGTACTTCTTGTAGAAGGATTAACACATAACCTCTTATCTATCAGTCAATTGAGTGACAATGGTTATGATATAATCTTTAATCAAAAGTCTTGCAAGGCTGTAAATCAGAAGGATGGCTCAATCCTATTTACAGGCAAGAGGAAGAACAACATTTATAAGACAGATCTGCAAGATCTTATGAGTCAGAAGGTGACTTGTCTTATGTCTGTTTCTGATGAGCAGTGGGTCTGGCACAGAAGATTAGGTCATGCTAGTTTGAGAAAGATTTCTCAGATTAACAAACTGAATCTTGTCAGAGGACTCCCTAATCTGAAATTCAAATCAGATGCTCTCTGTGAAGCATGTCAGAAGGGCAAGTTCTCCAAACCTGCATTCAAGTCCAAGAATGTTATTTCTACCTCAAGGCCATTAGAACTCTTGCATATTGATCTGTTTGGCCCAGTCAAAACAGCATCTGTCAGAGGAAAGAAATATGGATTAGTCATCGTAGATGATTATAGCCGCTGGACATGGGTAAAATTCTTGAAACACAAGGATGAGTCTCATTCAGTGTTCTTTGATTTCTGCATTCAGATTCAATCTGAAAAAGAGTGTAAAATCATAAAGGTCAGAAGTGATCATGGTGGTGAATTTGAGAACAGATTCTTTGAAGAATTCTTCAAAGAAAATGGTATTGCCCATGATTTCTCTTGTCC
This sequence comes from Vicia villosa, assembly GCF_029867415.1. NCBI lineage: Eukaryota > Viridiplantae > Streptophyta > Magnoliopsida > Fabales > Fabaceae > Vicia > Vicia villosa. Next base: position 219,091,650 of record NC_081180.1, on the reverse strand, counting down.
TAGAACTCCTCAGCAAAATGGAGTTGTAGAACGAAAGAATAGGACTCTGCAAGAAATGGCCAGAACCATGATCAATGAAACCAATATGGCTAAACATTTCTGGGCAGAAGCAATAAACATTGCATGCTATATTCAGAATAGAATCTCTATCAGACCTATTCTAAATAAGACTCCTTATGAATTGTGGAAGAATAGAAAGCCTAACATTTCATATTTCCATCCTTTTGGATGTGTATGCTTTATTCTGAACACTAAAGATCATCTTGGTAAGTTTGATTCCAAAGCACAAAAATGTTTCCTTCTTGGATATTCTGAACGCTCAAAAGGCTACAGAGTATACAATACTGAAACATTGGTTGTAGAAGAATCAATCAATATCAGGTTTGATGATAAGCTTGGTTCTGAAAAACCAAAGCAGTTTGATAATTTTGCAGATTATGATATTGACATATCAGAAGTTGTTGAGCCAAGAAGCAATGCATCAGAAGCAGAGCTTCTCAGAAGCAAAGAATCGGAAGAACAAGTATCAGCTTCTCTGGAGAATCTAAACATTTCTGAAGAACCACCTGTCAGAAGATCATCCAGACTCATCTCTGATCATTCAGAAGATGTCATTCTTGGAAAGAAGGATGATCCAATCAGAACAAGAGCATTCCTTAAGAACAATGCAGACTGTCAATTAGGTCTTGTATCTTTGATCGAGCCAACTTCTGTTGATCATGCTCTAGAAGATCCAGACTGGATAATTGCTATGCAAGAAGAACTGAATCAGTTTACAAGGAATGATGTTTGGGATCTTGTTCCTAGAACAGATGGGTTCAATATAATCGGTACAAAATGGGTCTTCAGAAACAAGTTCAGAATGAGAAGATGAGAAGTTCTTATGTATGAGTATCTTCTGAAATGAAATTTTTTAAGAAGTTCTGATAGAAATCAATTAGAATTTGTGATTCAGTTATTACTAACGTTTCATTGTCTAAGTTGATTCAGAATCTCTTTTAAAGCAAAGCAGCTGTAACTGGCTATCCAGATGGTAAACACGTGTTCACTATTCCTGGACAAGCGTGCGTGCAGTGGAGGGGACGTCTACTTAGGTAACTGTGCAAATCACGTCTTTTGTCATTATTATCTCTCCTCACGTCACGTAACATTAAATGCTTTTCATCATTTACTCTCTTTCAGTTTTCTTTTTAAATTCATCAAACGTTTCTTTTCCCTCTTATATTTCTCACACTTTGCATTCAGTTTCTTTTTCGCTCTCTCCCTTTGCATTCATATCATAAACCCTAGCTGCTTCCATTTTCTGCAAATTCATCATGAATCCATCGTCAAGCTCTGGAAATGAAGATAATGATCGAAAACAAAAGAGAAAGGCAACTGCTGAACCAGAAACCAAACCAAAAAGAGTAAGGATCACCTATGACCCTCTCAAAGTGTATCAACCCCTTGACGGTACCCCTCAATCACCTCCCTCTTCAAAGACCTCCACCACCTCTTCCTCTTCAGTCATCCTCTCGGAACCACCTTCTTCACCATCTGATATCTCCTCTCCTTCAACCCTTCCATCAGATATTTCTTCATCTCTCTCACACCCCTTTCCCACCAGAACACCTAATCCCTACAGTGTTGTTCTTCCTGACTCCAGGTTCACTGTCAACCCTCCAGCCCCTACCACTCAATCATTTCTGGAGCTTTTACATTCTGATGTAAATGGCTGGTTGGAGATTCTAGGTGCTGCTCACCTTAACCATCTGGATGAGTATGCTACTAACAACCTCTGGAATACCTTTCGTCAGGATTTTCTGGCTAAGGCTACAGACACTCAGAGAAGGATTATGTCTGAAGCTCCTGGTGTTCGTGGTCTTCGGTTGGAAGTTGGTGAAAGCAGCAATCACCATTTTGAGAAGAAGATACCAGCAGATGAGTTGAAAGGAGAAAATCTCTGTAGAGACATCGTGGTATGGAGACCATGGTTTCCTGTGCTGACTGGAGATTTTCAGTGGCTGTTCAACTGGTTCAGAATGAACCCTTCTGAAAAAGCACCTCACATGGTCTTTCCAGTAGTGGTGTATCGTGCTGAAGTAGCTGGTCCGACTCCTCCAACAAACCTAGCTGCTATTCTTCAAGCGTTGGAAGATGGAACTTCTGAGCTACCTGAACCAGTATATGCTAATGCTATTTCTGAGTCAGACTCAGATGAGGAAATGGAAGATGCACAAGCTGAAGATCTCCCATAAGATCACCCTGCTGAGATTACTGTCCCTCCTGGCAGAAATACTGGTGCCTCCTCTTCTGGTGAAACCTCAGCTCTGATGGAGACCTTGGAAGCCCTGCATCAGAATCAAGCTATGCTGGCTTCGCGTTTGGACGCGCAAGAAGTAGCAAATGCTGAGTTTCGCTCCTTCATGGCAAGGCAAGCTACAAGCACTGACGGGATTCATGAAGTTCTGGCGCGGATTTTGCGTAGGCTAGGATCTTAGTCTTTTGGCCTTTGTCGTTTTCCTTCCTTGCTGCATCTATTTTTCCTGCATGCCTTTTTTGTAATCTTGCTTTGATTATCAATGAAAAGTTTCTTTGTTCCAGTGTTTTTGTCGTTTTACATCTGAATCTTTTAAAATATTCTTTTTGATGATATGACAAAAAGGGGGAGAAGATAAATGATAAATGATTTGATTAATCTATCAGTTGCTGGGTAAAAGCTCCCACACATTTACTAACAAGAACTTGCTAGTTCTATATGGTTTAAGTGTTTTGCAGGTATAAAGGAGTGAAGAGAATCTTCAAAGCAAACACAAGAAGCAAAACCATAAGAAGTGTTATTCTGTAAAAAGAATAAACTCATGGAAACTGAAGCAAGCTGAATGCTATCAAGCTTCAGGAATCAGAAGCACTGACAATAGAATTTGATCCATATTTGTTTATTTGATCTAACAAAATTCTATTTGCTCTGATACATTATTTTAGCCTATATGGCTCTGATACATATAATGTGTTCTAATATACATTTTATGTTCTGACTCGTTCATGCTGACTTTTGTCGTTTAGTTTTTTGTTCTGTAACATTTCAGGATGTAGAGATGCTCAGATAATGCTCTGGTACATTCAACAATGTTCTGATACAAACCTAGCATGAAGTGATGTTGGTAGAAATTCAAAGCTCTGAAGCTATCCGAGGGAAGCAGAAATCAGAAGCTGCGAATGTTCCAAAGATCCAGAAAACTCAAGTTCTGAAGCTATCCGAGGGAAGCAGAAATCAGAAGCTGTGAATGTTCAGAAGATCAAAGAAATTCAAGTTCTGAAGCTGTCCTAGATGGAAGCAGAAGTCAGAAGCTGTGAATGTTCAGAAGATCAAAGAAATTCAAGTTCTGAAGCTGTCCTAGATGGAAGCAGGAATCAGAAGCTGTGAGTGTTCTAGGAATCCAAAGAAATTCTAGTTCTGAAGCTGTCCAATGGAAGCAGAAGTCAGAAGCTATGAATTCTCTGAAGACAAAAGCTTATATGATCGTCTCTACCGAAATAATCAGGGAAGTCTTTTATTAAAGTTCTTCGAGTATTTATTTCAGGGGGAGATTATTTATCTCAGGGGGAGATTGTTAATCTCAGGGGGAGACATATTCATATGCTTATGCTATAGCTGTGTAATTTGTTTTTTTTTTGCCATCCGTTCTTTCTGATTGCAAATTCATATCATTTATATATGTTTTTGTCATCATCAAAAAGGGGGAGATTGTTAGAACAAGATTTGTTCTGATCAATTATCTTAGTTTTGATGATAACAATAATATGAATTTTGCTTAAGATAATATGGTACTCTAATCCAATGCAATTTCCTTTTCAGGAAATATATAAAGAGTACGCATAATTCAGCACTCAGAAGCTTTGTCTCAAGGGTTCAGCATGCAACATCAGAACATGGTCTGGCAAGACATCAGAAGATGGTCGAAGCAGAATCAGAACATGGGTCTATGGAAGCATCAGAAGAACAAGAGATCAGAAGCACTGAAGTTCTGATGGTATCACGCTCAGAAGCACTTCAAGGTCAGAAGATCAGAAGATGCTTTGCACCAAGCTGTTTGACTCTGATGATATTCAAACGTTGTATTCACAAACATCAGAATCAGAAGGAAGTACAAGTGGCAAGCTACGCTGACTGACAAAAGGAACGTTAAAAGCTACTAAAGGCTACGTCAGTAGACACAGCGTGAACAAGGCTCGAGGTAGTTGACAAAAGCGTATAACATTAAATGCGATGCTGTACGGAACACGCAAAGCATTAAATGCATTCAACGGTCATCTTCTCCAACGCCTATAAAAATGAAGTTCTGATGAGAAGCAAGGTTAACGACTCTGAACGAAAACAACCTCAAATTAACTTGCTGAAACGCTGTTCAAATCAAAACTCAGAATCTTCATCTTCATCAAAGCTCACTACATTGCTGCTGTAATATTTTAGTGAGATTAAGCTTAAACGATTAAGAGAAATATCACAGTTTGTGATTATCGCTTTTAAGAAGCATTTGTAAACTCTTAGAATTGATTACATTAAGTTGTAACTAGAGTGATCGTGTGGATCAGAATACTCTAGGAAAGTCTTAGGAGTGAACTAAGCAGTTGTAACTAGAGTGATCGTGTGGATCAGTAGACTCTAGAAAAGTCTTAGAGGGTATCTAAGCAGTTGTTCCTGGAGTGATCAGTGTGTGATCAGAAGACTCTGGAAGACTTAGTTGCTGACTAAGTGGAAAACCATTGTAATCCGTGCGATTAGTGGATTAAATCCTCAGTTGAGGTAAATCATCTCTGCGGGGGTGGACTGGAGTAGTTTAGTTAACAACGAACCAGGATAAAAATAACTGTGCAATTTATTTTTACCGTTCAAGTTTTTAAAGTCACACTTATTCAAACCCCCCCTTTCTAAGTGTTTTTCTATCCTTCAGCTGACACTAACTTGTGTGAACCACTTGATGTCAACATGGTGGAAGTATCTGAAATTCATGCTACTGAATCAGAAATAATTTCAGATGGAAAGCAGGCTACTGAAAGCCTAAAGACCAATCCGATCCTCAATACTGATGTTGAAGGATCCTTCGATGCTAAAACAACGGAAGTTTTGAAAGAAGAAACCAGTGAGGCCACTGAAGACCTCAGGGTGAAACTTCAACAAATTCAGATTTCTGAAACCCCTCCAGCAGTTGTTAACATGGTCAGTGTTAGACGTCCTTTATCTGAAATCGAAGAACTAGAAAAATGGTTAATAAGGGAGAAAGGAAACATTGAGATCCCGCCAAGAGGAAACAGTCTGAAAGATTATCTCTGGGATTTCCATGTAAAGAATGGTGGGAAAAGGGTGATGTGCCCAAGATGTTCAGTTATGATAAATCGGAGGGTTCAAGCCAATTTCGAGAGGGCCTTGCGAGAAGGATTAGAGCAACCTTGGAGAGGAGGAAACTTTCTGTTGAAAGTGTACCCAAAGTCTGAAGAAAGCTTGGTTGGTTTCTTGGTCAGGTGTCACAACGACAATTCTGAAGTTGCACTGTGCCCTAGATGTGGTGCAGTCTATGACGAATTACTAGAAGGATCATTCGAAAGGGTGTATCTTTATATGGGTCGGGAGACTCAGGGACTTTTTCCTAACTTGTTTGGGTTCGACAACCGGACCCCATCGAGAAGGCCTGACAGCCCACACCCTAGAGCTCGAAGGGTCACATTCAAAGTTCCTGCAGACATACCCAGGGATAGATGGATGCAAGCTGGTGCCAGAACCAACAAATGGCGAAGTTGGGATCAAGGAGGAAGAACTGCAATGGCATATAGGAAGCAATTCAAGACTTCCAATCGAGAGATGTACAGGTTGGAAAACTACAAAGGTAAAAATCCTATGTCTAGGTCCCAATGGAGAAGGCATCAGAGGATGAAGAAAGCCCAAAGGGAATTCAAACCAAGGGAAGCTGGAGAATCAAGTAGCAATCAAATCCCAGTGCTAGGGGCAGGGACAAGCAAACCTCTAGTGGAACGCAAGTTGTTCGATTCTGAAAATGAGAAAGAAGAGGAAAAGATGCATTCCAGCCTTTGGAAAGAAGATGATAGAATGAAAAATGATTTTGACCCTGATGGAGTATCATCTATAAACCTCAACTGCAATGTTATATCTGTACTCCCTCATGACTTTAATCAAGAAATTGAAGTCGAAGATTGTGAAGAGGTTGACGTCGAAGAGATGGCGAAACACAGACCTGTGTGTTACTATGTGCTGAACAGTGGTGAAGTTGAAGAGCGGAATGCTTTCTTCGAAAGGCCTGATGAAGGTATTAGGAATCATTTGAAACCACTCTACATAAGGGCTAAGATTGAAAATGTTGGCATTAATAAAGTCCTGGTAGATGAAGGGGCAGCGGTGAACCTAATGCCCCAATACATGCTAAAAAGAATTGGTATGTTTGATACTGATATTAGGCCACATAAAATGGTTTTGTCTAACTACGAAGGAAAAATAGGGCAAAACTTGGGAGTTGTCCAAGTAAATCTAACGGTGGGTTCAGTCACAAGGCCAACTATGTTTATGGTCATACCAGCGAAAGCAAATTATAACCTCTTGCTCGGAAGGGAATGGATCCATGGAGTTGCTGCTGTGCCTTCGACAATGCATCAAAGGTTAACCATTTGGAGAGAAGATGGCATAGTAGAGAATATTGAGGGGGATCAGAGTTACTACATGGCTGAAGTTAACCAAGTTAATAAGACTAACTTCGATAGGAACTTGGCAAACATAGGACCTTGCCATGCTGCGGAAGATATATACACCCCAAATAAGAATGCGTTGTATTACTTGTCTTTGCACCCAAATGGTTTCCAATGGAATAGGGAAATAATGGATGGCCCAGAAGATACCGCACCAATGGAGCATTATCCAACGATACGGCCAACAGGCTGGCATGACGACGTTGATGATGTCTGAGTCATCATTTTTCGAAGAGATTTCGGCTTATATAGCCGAGAATAAAAGAAAGACGGCTCTTGAAGCCGAATTATCAAATATGTTGGTTAATGCAGGTCTAAGAAAGGAGGAAACGCCAGATTCAGGGATACATATGATCTCTCAAATACCTGAAGATCCAGTTCGAGTCGAAGAGATAAGTCAAAGATAGGATGCAATCTACGACGAAGAGCCTTTGGGTTTCGGGAAAGACCCAATGGGGGAAGTATCAAAATGTTAGCCCAAGATCCACTCGAAGAAGTAAATCTCGGAGATGGAGATCAGAAGAGGGTAACATACATCAGTGCGAAACTGGCGCCAACGCTGAAGTCAAAAGTCATCACGTTGCTGAAGGAAAATAAAGATTGATTCGCATGGGATTATGACGAGATGCCAGGTTTGGGGCGAGATTTGGTCGAATTAAAGCTACCCATAAAGGAAGGGAGAAAGCCCATAAAGCAAACTCCTAGAAGGTTCGCACCAGAAATTCATTCAAAGATCAAAGCAGAGGTCGAAAGACTTCTACGATGCTAGTTCATCAGAACTACGAGGTATGTCGAATGGATTGCTAATATTGTACCAATTATTAAAAAGAATGATTCATTAAGAGTATGCATAGATTTTCGTGATCTGAATGCAGCAACTCCTAAGGATGAATATCCCATGCCTGTGGCAGAAATGTTAGTAGATTCAGCCGCAGGCTTCGAATACCTAAGTATGTTGGATGGATACTCTGGGTATAATCAGATCTTCATTGTAGAAGAAGATGTGTCTAAAACAGCTTTTCGTTGCCCATGGGCAATAGGCACCTATGAGTGGGTTGTAATGTCTTTCGGTTTAAAGAATGCTGGGGCAACCTATCAGAGAGCAATGAACTCTATATTTCATGATTTTATAGAAACATTCATGCAAGTATACATAGATGACATCGTTGTGAAATCTGTCTCAGATTACGATCATCTCGATCATCTAAGCCAATCATTCGAAAGAATAAGAAAACATGGCTTAAAGATGAATCCCCTTAAATGTGCTTTCTTTGTGCAGGCTGGAGATTTCCTGGGCTTCGTAGTCCATAAGAAGGGAATAGAAATTAACCAGAATAAAACGAAGGCTATCATGGAAACTAAGCCTCCATCCACGAAGAAAGAATTGCAGTCCTTGCTGGGGAAGATAAACTTCTTAAGAAGGTTTATCTCTAATTTGAGTGGACGCACGCAAGCTTTCTCCCCTCTACTTCGACTCAAGCAAGGAAAGTTCGAATGGCGTGTTGAACATCAAGAAGCTTTTGATAAAATCAAGCAATACTTAATCCATCCACCAATTTTGTCTCCCCCAAATGGGAAGAAGCACATGCGCCTGTATATTTCAGCTTCAGATAATACAATAGGCAGTATGTTAGCACAAGAAGATGAAAATGGCATCGAAAGAGCCATTTATTATTTAAGTAGGGTACTCAATGATGCAGAGACTAGCCAATATTGCATAGTCGAATTGGCAAATGGGCTTTAGCCCTTACTGAATGCTCACTGATATTTCAACCTCTTAAGGCAATGAAAGGTCAGATTGTATCAGATTTCATTGTTGACCATGCAGTGGTTGAGAACCCTCAACAATATGTAGAATTGAAGCCTTGGAAGCTATACTTCGATGGTTCGACTCATAGAGAGGGAACTGGTGTTGGAATATTGATAATTTTTCCTGATGGAATTCCAACAAAGCTCAAGTACAAGATTGAAGGTCCCTTATGCTCCAACAACGAAGCTAAATATGAAGCACTGATTACTGGACTTGAAGCTTTGTTAGAATTGGGGGCAACCAGAGTCGAAATTAAAGGAGACTCCGAACTAGTGATTAAGCAACTAACAAAGGAGTACAAATGTATCAAAGAAAACTTGATCATGTACTTTGCCATAGCAAATAGGCTGCTTAAAAAATTTGAATATGTGGAGTTAAATCACGTTTCGAGGACCAAGAATCAAGAAGCAAACGATCTGGCACAGTTAGCCTCAGGATACAAGGTATCGAAAGAGAAATTAGAGGAACTGATCGAAGTAAGAGGAAAAGCAATGGCTACCAAGCTTTCCCCAAGTGACCTGGAGAATTCACACTTAGGTTTTGCCAGCAAAGAAGAGTTTGAGGTATTAAATATAGACTCTTTAGCAGACACAGATTGGAGGAGTCCAATTGTGAACTATCTAAAAGATCCTTCGACAGACACAGATAGAAAGGTGAAGTATAGAGCTTTATCCTATTTCCTGATGGGGAATGAATTGTTCAAGAAAACTCCTGAAGGAGTCTTGTTGAAATGTCTGGGAGAAGCAGAAGCATATTTGGCTCTCTCAAATGTGCACAGTGGAGCATGTGGGGCACATCAAGCGGGGCACAAAATGAAATGGCTTCTGTTTCGATATGAAATGTATTGGCCTTCTATGTTAAAAGACTCCATAGAATTTGCAAAAGGGTGTCAAGAATGCCAAGAGCATGCAGGTATTCAACACGCTCCAGCGAATGAATTAAGTTCAATAATAAAACCATGGCCTTTCAGAGGCTGGGCATTGGATCTGATTGGAGAAATTCACCCTAAATCCTCTAAGGGTCAAAAATACATATTAGTAGGAATAGACTACTTCACAAAATGGGTCGAAGCGATACCACTGGCGAACGTAGACCAAGAGGCTGTGATTGAGTTTATTCAGAAACATATCATATACAGATTTGGAATCCCAGAAAGTATAACCACAGATCAAGGATCAGTGTTCACTGGGCGAAAAATGCAAGACTTCGCCACAGAAATGGGTTTCAAGTTGTTTACTTCTACACCTTACTATGCTAAGGCAAATGGACAAGTCGAAGCAACGAACAAGAAAATAATCGGTCTCATAAAGAAACATGTGGGAAAAAAGCCTAAGAGTTGGCACAAAACCTTGGACCAAGCGCTTTGGGCTTGTCGAACATCTCCAAAAGAAGCTACAAACACTACGCCTTTCCAACTGACATTTGGACATGACGCAGTACTCCCAGTTGAGATATATTTGCAGTCAGTTCGGATACAAAGACAGGCAGAAATCCCTCCTAACATGTATTGGGAGTTGATGATGAATGAACTAGTAGACTTGGACGAAGACAGACTTCGAGCATTGGAGATGATAAAAAGACAAAAAGAAAGAGTGTCCAGAGCATACAACAAAAAGGTGAAAGGTAAAACTTTTATCAATAATGACTTAGTTTGGAAAGTTATTTTACCTATAGATCGAAAGAATCAAGCACTTAGTAAATGGTCTCCACACTGGGAGGGACCCTTTCGAATCTTGAAAGTATTCTCGAATAACGCTTACGAGATAGAAGAGTTAGCAGAAGATCGCAGGATCTTAAGAGTAAAAGGGAAGTATCTGAAGAGATACAAACCAAGCATGCATGAAGTAAAGATTGCAAAAACGTAGATATTGAGGTGTACTACGTGAGCCAAAATGGTTGAACTAACACCAAAATGGCTTTGTGTTCAAACAAACATGTATGGCAAATAAAGAAGAAGACAAAGAAACTTCAAAAATATCTTCCATTAATATTAAAAGAGTACATTCATTACAGGAAAGGTGGTTCCCTAAACATTGAAGGTCACAAAATCCAAAACATAAAAAACCTAAAACAAACTACCTCCTAATTGATCTTTTGGTCTAAACCCTCTAGGGGCAACATGGGCAAGCTTTCTGCCTCGAACATGTCCATGGATCCAGAGTTATGCATCCTCCTTACTATTCCCTTTTTGAGGAATATGTAAGATAAGAGCCTTCCATATGGAAGACAGGTTACAACCCCTTGACGAGCAGCAGCCATGGAAACTGCTTCAACAAGCCCTTTGAAAATCATTAAAGGGAAGTTGATTTTCTTCCCACGAAGGGCACAGAGGATAAATTCCAAGTCCTCCACCATGATGCTGTTTTGATCATGGTTTCGTGGATAAAAGTTACCCACGAGCAGTTGATGCCAAACCCTGATGACCTTGGCACTGAAAGGATCGTTATCCATAAGAGTCCTCAGCAGAAGGTGAGTAGTCATGTTGAAGCTATTGTCATCAAAGGTCTCACCAGAATTATTACATCTCATCAGGTCAGAGATGATGGAAGGAGTGATTCTAATGTGGGCACGTCGAACCTCGGAGACTATAGTAGTTCTGCCTTCCGGATCTATGCGTAGAGATGCAAACATCCAGAAGTCTGCTAGCATGTTGGGATAAATAGGTCCCTCTAGGATTTCATAGTAGAAATTAAGTTCTTGGTTAGCAAAAAGGGCACTGATGCTTATGAAGTTCTCATCAAACTCCTCTTCAGAGAGTTTGAACTCCTTTTTTATGCAAGCCCTAATGTTATTGTAAGTGAGAGGTAGTGCCATGTGGAGAAGAAAAAGTTTGAAAAGGGTTTTTCTCAGACTCTGTGTTTTGAGAGAATGCAAGAAGAGAAACGAAGTCTTGGACAAGAGTTTTGAAGCAAGTGTGAAGAAAGAAGTATAATGCTAATCCTTTATATAGACCTGGGGCAATAAAGGAACGATTTAATTTTAATGATTGATTAGACCGCGTTTGGTATTCCAAAGAGAAGTTATGGCTTCCGCCGTTTCCCGCCCTTGGAAGTTGAGATGCAATCATGAAAAACTGGTGCACGCACGTCTTAAAGAGACATTTTGAAGAAAGTGACGTCATCACTTAATGATGGTTACGGCTAAGGGAGTAGAAACGTCAAGTCTACGCTAAAAGGGGTGCGAAGGATAGTCAGGTCACGTGCTTACATTTATTAAGATTACTGTGGCAATAAAAATATATTTTGGCAAGATTTGAAGAAATTGCTAGAGTGTTACTCATGATCATTGCAAAATGAAATAAATGGGTAAATTGAAAGACAAAAGGTGCGCATATGTATATTATTCCTGGAGGAATTCGATTACAAAGCAAAATAAGTGCGCATCACAAAATAAAGTACAAGGTTCGAAATGATTAATTGAAATCCCTGGGAAGATGGTCTCTTATCTTCGAATACTGAACCTCCCATGAAGACATGCGAAGTTCAATCAAAGCCCGTTGTTTCTTCAATTCTTCGATTTCGGGTACTAGTTTATGCGCAGCTTCGAAATGCTGGATTCCTAAATGTGCAACTTCAATCAATTCTTGCTCACTGATTTGTTGAATTGTTGCCTTACGAGATTCAGCCTCTTTTATCTTCTCTTCAAGCTTAATAATTTCCTGCTTCCAGGATTTGATATTCTGCTCACATTCGTCACACTCTTTTTGTTTCTCTGAGCGTTTAAGCTTGAGAGCATCACCCTTCTTCGTCGCATCAGTAGCAGCTTTCCAAGAAGAGCTATGAGAAGCCACCTTTGTGGTAAGTTGTTCATCAACATTTCGCTTTCGGAGAATGTTAGACTGAAGTTGTTCGATTAGAGAACTTAGCAACACAATCACCTCTGAAACTTCTTTTGAAACCACAAGTAGATCCACCTTCTTCAAAAGTTGGTTCAAGCTATGACCTTTGGTAGGATCCTTATTAAGAATTTCGACAAGGTTGGTTTCAAAGAACTTCTCCTTTATCTAATAAAGAAGACCAGAAGTATCCTCTTTGTCACTAGTTTCTGTCTGAACAGCTGAAGAAGTTTCGAGCTCAGAATGCGAAATATTATCAATATTCATCATGGCCTTGAGGAAGCTGAGAGGATCAATTTGCTTAAGTTGCTCCAAATCTGAAGGGGTAGGCTTTGCTGGGGCAGGCGTCGAAGTAGTTTCAGGAGAAACTATGGTCCCAAAGGATGGGGTTTCGTGAGGACCAGCGGTGGCTAGTTTGGAAGTTTCCTCCATAGCATCCTGTTCAGATGTAGTATCCACACTGCCCGTTGGGTGTCCAGCTGCATTTTTACTACCGGAACATTGACGATCTGCCCCCATATTTTCGCTTTTGTGGGTAGGAGGAGAATCATCAGTTGAATGGCTTTCTTCAACTGCTGTAGTAGGAATGATAGTCGCAAGAGGCTGAGCGTCTTCGACAACTGGCGAAAGCACGTGAGATTTGTCTGCATGGAGTAATTAGAACATATTATGGTGGGAAGGTTGCAAGAAATCTCGTTGCCATAAAAAGAACATGCACTTACCTTGGAGATTATCAAGGTCAATAGTGAGGGTGAAGGCTTTGAGATCAGAAGTGGCTGTGCCAACATCATCCTACAATCATAAGGTAAAACGTTAACTTAATTGTATAAGTTAAAGACTATAAGGATGATTATGTTGTGAAATCCAAATACCTTGGTTGGAATGTTATCTGGACTCGAGTTGTGGCTCTCTACAACAAGAACGTTACTACCACCTTTTAAAGGTGACTCTTCAGAAGATACCTTTTCACCCGGTGACGTAATTTTCGAAGACCCAGATCCCTTTTCTTTTCCTAAAGGAGTGACGGCCTTCTGTCTTTTCTTTTGGGCTTGTCTGGTTCGAGGAGGAGATTTGTCGTCGTTGTCTGAAACGACTATTTGAGAAGCTTTTCGCTTCGAATGTGTCGGAGGCTTCGAGCTCTGAAAATGGAGATTGAGTAAAGTAAGTATGATTTACAAGATATACAAACGGAATATAAAGTATGTATATACCGTGGGTTTCTTATCAGTGGTGATAGAGTCACTCCCACTTGGTTTGTTACTCTTCGAAACTTCAGAAGCCTTCTGCGTCGGGATCTCTTTGATCTTTCTCTTTCGAGTAACGGCTGGAAGTAAAATTGGAATCAGTGTTCCAGTAGAAAAGGAAAAGTTAGTCGAAAGAATGTCTAAACCCAAACCTTCAGGTATTGGAGTCAAGACACGAACATGTTCAAGATCTATATGGAGATGTCCTTTGAAAGTATCCAGGGTATGCTTAGTCGGGACCACTCGTTTAGCGCGTTTTTTAGTTTGTTCTTGAAGAATTTTAAAAGCATTCCCACACACAAACCAGTCTGGGAAAGGAGGGCTCAAAGCCACACCAAAATCAGCGCTTGGCAGTGGAGGGAATTTTGGAGGATTAAGTTTGAAAGCCACTTCATAACGCATTTCTGGTCGAACAGACGGGGGCAGTTTCAACTTATCCAGTTTAGCATAAAACTTTTCACGTAAAATAACTGCAGCTTCACGAACGGTCCGACTAAGATCATCAGGCCCGTAAATAGTTTCAAAGAATTTTTGAAAAGCTTGTATTTCTTTAATATGAGTCGAAGTACCTTTGTGAAAGTTTTCCTGCACATCAGCAAAAGCTTCAGTTAGTTCTCGAGTAAGGCTCTCAGCATCGAAGATTTGCATGGTGTAGTAATTTGTCCACCATTGTTGGAAATCTGGAGTAGAATAAAAGGCAGGTTCGAAAGGAATAGGGGAAAGATTGGCAACACCAGCGTATCTGGCAATTTTGGACTCGCATTCTTCTTCAGTTAGATGTAAAGTGTATAGACACATGTGGTTCCTTTTGTCATATAAGCATTTGGGTTTCACCTGGACTAATCCAAACTGTCTTGATACAAGATTTGGTTGGTAGCCAAGAAGAACACATTGGCCCTTGGAGGGTCGAAGTCGGTGATAGAATAGCCTTGGAGTGAGAAAAGCTTCCCAAATGGTCATGGATTCCACCTCCTGATCCTGAGACATTGCTGGAAACTTTCGAGTGAACCATTCAGGACCCACTGTCCTGTTTACGAATGGAGCCATCGAAGGGCTGAATTGATAACACTGAGCAAACATCATGACGTATGCTAAAAAATGTTCGCGAAGCTTCCTAGTTTCCTCCTTTGGGGTTAGCAAAGCCAACCTGGTTCCTTCTACAGCCCGATTTTTAATGTTTGGATCTTCTTCGTTCACAACACCTCGAAATGGGAGTTGAGCCTCGAAAGTAGCATTGAGCCACAGTTGCAGCAGCCAGAAGGGGCCAGCGAAAAGCAGGGATCCTGTTTTGTAATTCTTAACAAGGTCTGTTGCTTCACCTAGATTCTCGTAGAGAAACCCAAGAATTAACTGGCTCAGGTTTAGTTGTGTTCCAGCATGTAGTTGATTGGCCATATAAAGATACCTCTTTGCTACTTGTATGGACCTAGAACAGAAAACGCATCTCGAGAGCCACAAGGCTAAGAAAGCAATATGCTCTTCATCCGAGACTACCTCATTGTTTTCGTTATGATATTGTTGAATGAACGCAGTGTAAGTAACTGTTGCTTCGTTAAAGTTAATAATATCAGTATCCATGACATTGGGGTCAAAGGTTTCTCCGGTTGGTCGAAGCCCTGTGATAGCAGCTATGTCGAAAAGAGTGAAGGTGACCATTCCACATGGAAGATGGAAAGTGTTATGGGAAGCATCCCAGAAATGAACTGATGCTACTAACATGGTTTGGTTGTATTCTAAACCAGTTTTGGATAATTGGATTAAGTCATAAATGCCCAGTTGTTTCCAGAAAGAAGCCTTGTGTTTCTCTACTCTTGCTAACCAGGCATAGTACAATTCAGGGTCTTTTGCTAGGGGAATTGACCTAAAAACTTTCACAAAATTGTTTACATAGTTTAACCTAATTTTTTCTAGGGTTGAAGGGGTTACAGTCGAAGTATCTTCTGCACCATTAGGATCTGCTAAGACTGGACGGCCATCTTCATCTATCTTGTTCTTACTAACTAAGGGCCTAGTTTTATAATAAGCAGGAAAGAATTTATTCAAAGCAGAATTATTTTCTCCTGGTAAAGGTCCCATGAAGGCATGAGTTTTTCCAGAAAGTTCAAAGGGAATGATTACCTGAGAAGCATAAATGGCGCGCACTTCTGAAGTATTTGGGTTTGGTATGTACTCTTGATCCCCCATCTGTGTAGATTTTTGAAGTTTCAAAGCTGGTTGAAGAACGTTTGAGGAAGACGCCATGAGTAAGTTTGATTTTGGAAATGGGTTTGAATATAACCAGAAACGTTCTTTTCTATGGAAAGAATGAGGAAATAGAGGTGAAAGTTATATGAAGGTAAGAGTTCAGGTATTTAAAGGTTTAACGGAAACCCTTTCAAATCTTTTGTGTAAAAGCCAAGAGACACGCGGCAGGCGTTGATTTAATCCAACGGCGGTCGAATAGTTCTTAGCTTCACTCCTAGTATATAGGAGTAATGATCATGAAGTAAGACCAGAACGTGGGAATGTAAGTTATGAGTAGACATCTTTGAAAATGACAAGACGTTTTGGAAATAGAGTCATAAATGATTACGATGTCAGTCAATGGTCTCGGAACTCTAAAAAACGAAATCTTGTCATAGCAAGAAACGCCTATTTCTCTTGTTTTTCGAAACAGGCATTTATTGGGGGCAATTTGTTAGCTGAAGATTTCGTTTGAGAAGAATATCCTTCGAAGATTTGGAATTTAAAGGAAGATGGTTACTGATGATCATCTTTGAAGATAAAAATGGCTACTGATGGCCATGCTTCGAGAATGATGTTTAAGTTGGAACAAAGATAGTGAGCGTCGAAGCTAAATTCGAAAAGAATAGTCTTTGGGACTTAAACATTTTTTGCGAAATATGCGAAGTACTGAAGCTTAGCATGTTTTCGTGGTATTCTCGATTCTGATTATGTTGCCACGCGTCGAAGGGAGATTTAGGCGGGATGATTTGAATTTCGAAATAGTTTATGTAACTGCACGAAGATAGATGGCATCCCTGGATTTTCTGTGGGCAACGTGGCATTAGATTAGTGTAGGACCGTTAGGGTCGAAACTAGTCTAAATAAGGGTCTTAATGTTAGGATTCTGTGTGTTCATTTTGTACAAATCACTCACATATTACTCAAGTATCAAGTGTTATGAGAAAGAATTCGCTGAGAAATGTACGTATGACACCAACACCAATTTAAATACATGTGTATTTTTCTCTTTATTCAAGTATCTTTCGATATTACTGCCTTTCATTTACTTTATGTCATTTATATTCCTGCACTTGTTACTTTCATGTTATTTAATTTTCGAAGCATTTAACTTCTATGCACTTTAAGATTCTTGCACTTTTACAGTTTTGTCTTATGTTTTATTTTTAACTTATCCTTCGCTGATGTTGTATTTACGTGTATAACAAGGTGATTGCTAATATTTATTTCTTTGATTAAGTATTTCTTATTTCGAGACACACCAATCATAGAAATAATTCGAACTATCATGAATAACAACCTTTTTGACTATGTCCTAGGATCAATCTAGTCGATCCTGCGAGTAACCAAATCATATTTATTATAGTTTGGAAGACTAGCGGTTGTTTACCGAAAATCACCGTAAACAAGTAGCTGGATCAACCATTTTGTGTTTTTCTCCCTGAATCTTTTCTCTAACACGGTTAAGTGTTTGCACCTAGAACCGGCCCTCTGATGCCAATTGAAGGAGTGAAAAACACTTAGAAAGGGGGGATTGAATAAGGGTTGTTTCCAAAAATGGTAGATAAAAATAAATCACACAATTATTTTTATCCTAGTTCGTTGTTAACTAAACTACTCCAGTCTATCCCTAACAAGGTGATTTACCTCAACTAAGGATTTAATCCACTAATCAAACTGATTACAATGGTTCTCCACTTAAATAACCTCTAAGTCTTCTAGAGTCTACATATCACAACTTGATCACTATAGGAACTTCCTTCTAGAATCAATGTAAAATAAATATTACAAGAGATTAAATTGCTTCTTAATAAGCTATAATCACCGAGTGATTTTTCTCTCAGGTTTAAGTTCTAACACTCACTAAAATATTACAATGTTGTGAGGTTGAAGATGAAGTTCTTCTTTGCTTTGGTGTGATAATGTTTTGGCAGCGTTTTGGTACTTAGCATGTAAGAGTACTTGTTGCTTCTGAATCAGAACTTCTATATATAGGCAGTGATAAAATGTGATCGTTAAGAGCATTTAATGCTTTGCGTGAATAGTACACTACTGCATTTAATCTTTCACTCTTTTGTCAACTACCTCGAGCCATGCTTCAACTGCTTTTTTTTACTTTGCCTTTTGTAGCTTCTAACGTTCCTTTTGTCAGTCAGACAGATTTGACGTTATAGCCTTTTCATCTTGTACTTGCTTCTGGACTCAGAATATATAGAATAAACATTTGAATATCAGAGTCTTCAGCATTGGTGCAGATATAACTTCTGTCTTCAAACTTTAGAAGTGCTTTGGAGCGTGATACAATCAGATCTTCAGAGCCTTTCTTATGACTGCCATCTTCTGATGCTTTCCAGATTATGTTCTGATTTCTTCAAGACCATCTTCTGATATCTGTCAGACCATGTTCTGATGAAGCCATCCAGATCTTCTAGGTCAGAGCTTCTGAACGCTGATTTTATGCATGCTCTTTTAGACTTTTCCTGAAATGGAAAACGTGAATAATTAGAGTACCACATTGTCTTATACAAAATTCATATATAATGTTATCGTCAAAACTAAGAATATTGATCAGAACATTTCTTGTTCTAACAAGATCTTGTGCGTTAGTCCTCAAATTGTCTGTAGTGTTGCTTTTTTTGTTTCATAAACTCATAGAAGAAAATTAAGACCAATTGTGAAAAGCATGACTAACAGTGTAGTTTTACCACTGATATAGTTAGATGACTTATGCTACATAAAATCACTTGGACATCACTAGTATAGTTTTACCAAATTCATAAGACCACCATAAAATCAATTGTCATTTTGGAATTCACTTGTCATTTTGGAGTTGATTGACAGAAATTCAATCGACTTTTTCAAATTGATACTTAACATAAACACTTGGACCTCAAGGACTTGTCAAATAAACTACTTTCCATATATTTTTCATGGTAAAGTAAAGTGGGCAGTAGGGGTGGACACAAGAAGACCAACCGTACATACCCGACCGAACCGAAGAATATTTTAAGAAGCGGTTCGGGTTTCTTCGGATGAACGGGTTGGACGGGTGAGAGAATTGGACAAGGATGGATAAGCTTGGTCGGGTTCGGTTCAACAAATTGGGCCCGTCGGTCCCTGAAACCGACCGATACAATTGATTTCTATTATTACTAATTTATTACTGTAAGTTTTTCTCAGTAGTCCCTAAATTCCTATAATATGAGTAATAGTATGGCGGCCCAACCATTATTTTCCCCAAAGCCCAACCCAAATAAATGGCTAAACCTAAAAATTGAGACATAATTTCTAAACCTAGAAGAAAAAGCAGCGCTGTGTTCCTTCCATTCCTTCTGCCTCTTTGTTACTTCTAAACCCTAGAAGAAAAAACCATTGTGTAACCGTAACAATGCCTCCATCACCGCCTTCACCCCCAAATTGAAACAATCCACGTCGTGTCTCCCTCAACGATTCATCCATTTCATCCACGGAACAATGAGCTACTGCTACATACTTGTTTCAAACTCACTTCACTGAACGATAAGTTTTCATCCTCAACGATAAGTTGTAATCGTTGTTTTCAAACAGGTTTGTGTTTGGATTTGCTCATAATTATTCTGATTTATTGTTATTTTCTCTGACTTGTTCTTCTCAATGGATTATAATATATTTCGTTCTCGTTACCACTTTTGTCACACAGGAGAAAGGTTTTGTCTGAGTTCAGTTATTGTGTTGGAGCTACTATTAAGGTTCATATAAACTCACTCTTCATTTCTGATTTATGGTTTCAATAGTTCAAATTTTTCTTCATTTATTTTGCAACCCTATTATTTTAATAATAATAATAAGTCTTATTGTTTTCATTACAGTGTTGCTGAGAATTCTCTTAAGAGAGTTGAAGAAGGTATGGCTGAGAGTTCAGGTTTGTTTTCATTTGCTCTGATAACTTTTAATATATGTTAATATGTTTGAAATGCAAGAAGTAAAAAATGCAAGTGTGATTAGATTTTATGTTTCAAATTACATATTAATATCCAATTTATGTTTAATCTTTCTACTTACATAAATAGCCAAGTTAATTTTTTGCAGTCCTCTATACTAGTATTCCGTCCTCTTTACTTAATTTTCTTTAAAGAATGATGAACAATCATGGTTAGCAATTGGTAAATAAAATGAAAGACCAATCAGCCATCAAAAACTACACATATTTACTACACATAAACTCTACTAGTATTCTGCAGTCTTCTAATCTTTGATGCAAAATGGTAGTGATTGTGGCAGAAGTAGCCTAATGTAATTTTGTTATTTTACACAATTTAATTTTATGGTTTTTGACATGATTTTATTTCTTTATATACTGACTATATTTCTCTAATGTCTATTAAATGAATAACTGATTTATGTTCTAAGTTTTCACTAATTTTTTTACCATGTTTATACTGTGCAACTGTGTTGGTGCTTTATCAAGTTTTGTAAAGTTTATAAGGTTTTTGTTCCTAAAAAAGTGTGAATTGCTGCCACAGTAGTTGGTTCATGTTTATACTGTGCAATTGTGTTTGTGTTTAGACTTTTAATGATGCTGCTGTTTTTATAATTGAATTCATTGTTTGCCCATTTAATGATGCTGCTGTTTTTATAATTGAATCCATTGAATTCATTGTTTCAGCTATGGAGCAAGACACTCTAACAGCAACAACACCCATTGAGCCAACCGCAAATCTTCCTCCTATTGGCCGGAAGAAAAGAAGAGCTAATGCAAATGCTATTAGAAAGAGGTCTGAGGTATGGGACCACTTTAACCTTATTCCTAATAGTGATCCCGCTACTGCGGCATGTAAGTATTGTCATCAGAAGTACATGTGTGACTCTAAGAAACATGGAACGTCAAACTTAAAGAGTCATATGAAAACATGTCCTAAGTATCCGCTGAACTTGTCAACCGACTCTACCCAAACTGTATTGACATATTCAACAACTCAAGGAGGTGTTTTGGTCCAAACATCCTCTCGGTTTGATCCTTTAGGTTGTAGAAAGGGGCTGGCTTACTTTATCATTTTAGATGAGAAGCCATTTATTACCGTTGAAGGAGAGGGATTCAAGTACTTTTGTAACCAAATGCAGCCCCAATTTACTATACCATCTAGGAGAACCATTGCTAGGGATTGTTTTCAGATATATCTTGATGAGAAAGTGAGGTTGAGAGCGTTATTTAAGTCTGATTGTAGTAGGGTGGCAATTACCACAGATTGTTGGACTTCAGTTCAAAATCTTAACTACTTAACCCTCACTGCCCATTTTATAGATAGAGATTGGAAATACCAAAAAAGGATCATTAGTTTTACGGTTATCCCAAATCACCGAGGTAAAACAGTTGGTAAGAAGGTTGAGGATGTGTTGAAGGAGTGGGGGCTGAGAAACGTTTCAACTATCACGGTGAATAACGCGGCATCAAATGATGTTGCTGTTAAGTATTTAGAGCAGAAAATAAGAAACATGAACGGACTTTTGTTGGATGGATTTGGGTTTCACATGAGGTGTTGTGCTCATATACTGAATTTGGTCGTGAGAGATGGATTAAAAGTAGCTAGCACCTCAATTTCAAATGTTAGAAATGCAATTAGGTTTGTAAGATCTTCACCCCATAGAGCTTTAAAGTTCAATGAATGTGTGGGTTATGCCGGGATTACATGCAAGAAGTCGGTATGTCTTGATGTTTCAACTCGATGGAACTCGACATATTTGATGTTAGAGGCGGCTGAGAAGTTTAAAACTGCTTTTGATAAGCTAGAAGATATGGATGAAGACTATAGGGAATTCTTTGATGGTGGTGATTCTCCCCCAAGTAGTGAAGATTGGGATAATGTTAGGGTCTTTGTTAAGTTTTTGAAGAATTACTATGAAGCGACGAATGTGTTTTCTGTTTCCACCAAAGCGAGCTTGCATACAGCCTTTCCTTTCTTGGCTGATATTTACGTCGAGCTTAAGCAATTAAACATGGACCTTAATGGGCTGTTTGCTAATGTAGTTAGGGACATGTTGGATAAGTTTAAGAAATACTGGATTGATATCACTAAGATGAACCAACTCCTCTATTTCGGTGTTATTTTTGATCCCCGGTATAAGTTAAGATTTGTGGACTGGTGCTTTAATGATATGTATGGACAATCTTCAGAAACTAAGAAATCCTTATTAGAAGAGATCAATAATAATCTCTCAAAGATTTTTATGGTTTACAAACAAGCCTATGACAATGCTGAAGGTTCTGTCCCGTCTATGGCAGCCATTGTTTCTCATGGTGAAACCGCTGCCACCGTCGAAGTAACAGCACGTGTAGCTAGACAAAATGCATTTCAGCAACATTTGCAGTCTATGGATTCGGTTGAAGAGGAAACTGAGCTACAAAGCTATTTAAAAGATAAGTGTATAAGTTTTAGTGAAAAGGATAAAGATAAGTTTGACATTCTATGTTGGTGGAAACATAATGTTACTAAATATCCAGTTCTGTCCCAAATTGTTAGAGATATAATGCCTACACCGGTTTCAACTGTGGCTTCTGAGAGTGCTTTTAGCACGGGTGGGAGGGTTTTAGAGGTATATAGAAGCTCTCTCAAACCTGAAATGGCCGAGGCTCTTATATGTGCTCAAAACTGGTTGAGGCCTTCCTTATATCAATTCAAAGACTCCGAATTTAACGAAGACTATGAGATTTCTGAAGATGTTTTAGAAGGTATATTGTTTATATTTGTCTTAAGTGTAATTATTTAGTTTGTTTGGTAATATGTTGCTTATTGTTTTTTAAAATGTTCTATAGGATTTAATGAAATTTCAGTTGGGAGCGGAGCTCCGTTATCCTCTTCAACTCAGTCACAGCCTTCTGGCTGTGCGTGAAACAAAGCAAGGTAATTTTCTGTTGCATTTACGCTAATCTTTTCTATTGTATTTGCAGCAGCCTTATGCAAATCAAGTGTGTATACTAATTTTTTCTAATGTATTTGCAGTTGCTTAATTTTTTGGAGTCATAAATGACTCGTATTTTTGAAGCGACGCATAACACAACCAGCCCCATTTTGAAATGATTTTGAAGCGATGCACACTTTTGAAGAAGACAATGAAAGAAAATGGTATGACAATGTGAATCAAGTTTCTGCTCAGGTACATGTCTTACTTAATTAGTATTTTTTAGATATAAGCTTTGATCTTTGTTCTAATATTTTTTTTTGAAAATGTTGAAATGACAGTGCCTCTATTGTTGAGATATGGAAAGTATCATTGGCTGCATCTTAACCAGTTCAGTATATAACTCAACTCAACTCAAAGAAATAGCTCGGAGAATTAGTGGAAGTATCATTGGCTGCATCTCAACCAGTTCAGTAGCTGCTCTATTTTTTCCTCCATGGACTTTTTTGATATACATTTAACATGTAGATATTATTTCATTCTATGAATTGGCATTGGAGAGCTTCTTATAGACTAGTAAATAGATTCTTTCTATAATATTTTGTCTATCATGCATTCTAATCATGTAATGTTTACATATTGCAGGTGCTTCTTTTTATCCTTTCAGTACTTCTTTTTGAGGACACTATTGCGGATAGCTTTCCCTTTGCAGGCAAGATTCTTGACTTATCATGGCAGATATTAAATTTTCAGTGTTTATACACATTTGGTTACTTTTAGGTGTAGTTTATTTTATTTTATTAGATTCTGCAAGTTTATTTTCAGTGTAAAGCAAATTTTCAGACTTTTAGGTGTAGTTTATTTTATTAGATTCTGTAAGTTTGTGTTAGAATTTTAACTTTTTGTTGCTTTGCGTTTTGTTAATTTAAGGTAAAGGATTTGCTTAAGCACAGAAGCACGTTGAAATCTGATGCTGATGCGGTTACGGTGCTGGATGGAACACAGGAAGGTGCTTTTCAATGGGTATGATTTGTGAACATAATTCTATCAGTGATTTACTTAAAGTTTTTTATTTTATGGTATTCCTATGGCTTTATGCTGCCAATTACTAGTAATATATGAATGCTTCAATATATGAATGCTGCCAATTACTAGTAATATATTACTTTACTAGTAATATATTTTATGGCATTCCTACTAGTAATATGTTCTTGAATATTTACTTTAAAATCCACTTTGCTACTATTTTAAATTTTTTAGTCCTGTTTTGATTTGGATTCCTGAACTTTCATATGCTAGTTTGTTTGATACCCGCCATTTGTTTGTAGGAATTGAAGGAAATGGGAGAAAAGGATTATGAAGCTTATAAAAGATAGCTCATGTTTTATATTAATTGTGCTAGGTTGGTTGTGTTTGTGTTGGTGCTATTAAATTGAAACTGGTTGTATTAATTTTGAGCAAACATTTATATGCTCAAAAAATCTAAATTTTATATGGTGCTTAGATGTGTTTGAATTTGGTTGTTTTATGTTTCAACCGGTTGTATTAAGTTTAAATTTGGTTCAGTTTTAAAGACTGTTATGTCAGTTTTAAAGTCTGATGAATTTGAATTTGGATTTGGTCCAAGTATAAATCAGAGTTTAAGTATGAATTTAAATGTTTATAACAATTTTTTAAATTAATTTTTGTAAAAATAAGGCCCATTTTCTTAAAAATTAAAAATAGTACATGTGTAAATAAAATAAGGCCCAATTCAGTTGTAATGGGATTTGAAATTTGAGTCAAACAATTATGAATAGATTGTTAATTTGAATATAAAAATATAAAAAAAAACTGAAAAAAAAACTATTGGATTTTGTTATTTGGGCTAGATTTTCAATTGGCCCAACACTATTTACCATCCGAAATAATCCGACGTAGTTACCCGAACCGATTGGGCTGAACCCGAAAAAACCCAATATCAGATAGGGTCGAAATTGGGCCACTATGTGTCACCCGTGGATTGGACCGGATTGGTGTTTTGGGCCCGAATCCGACCCTATCCAACCACCTGTCCACCCCTAGTGGGCAGTGACTTATCAATTTCTCATCAGTGAAACTGGCATAACACTATTCTTGAGGTCTAATATATGATGACCGACTTATGTAAAGATACAAGTGCAACACTAGCATTGTAGCATGCAGTTATACTTTCTCACGCTATCAACTTTAAAATGGTAGCTCTAGGCATCAGTATTATTTAGCATTCAAACGGTAGCTCTAGGCCTCAGTATTATCTAGCAGCCTATGATTGTATTATGGAACTTAACAACCTATAATTTTATTATTTTTAAACATATTCATACTCTTAGTAAAAATACAACGCTATACTTTAATATTATTTACTTTGAGCCATGTATTTTATATATGACTAATAGATATAGAACTATGTAAGCTTAAAAATAAAGGTTGTGACAGGTTTTAGTCCTTGGCACTGTTTAGCTTATCCCTTGAGAAACTCACCCGTTAGAGGTAAGTTTTTATGTTTTATTTAGGCAATAATTTAATTAATTAATTCATGAGTCAAATAATTATGTTTCCTATTTTTAAAGACTGGAATATTAGAAAGGGTGATTAAATATTTTATTCCTAAAACTAAATCATTGTTATTTAATTTAATATGAAAATTAAGTGATTAAGTGTTACTTGATAACTAAGGTTGGTAAATTTTTTTTGCTTAAATTATTAGTAAACTGATAATTCTAAATAGGCAGTGATTTATAAGTTGTTTTATGTTAATATTTTTTTAGAGTAATAAATATAATGACTTAAAGAATTTATTGATGTTTTGTTTAAAAAGAGTTCAGTGTGAAAATTTCTACATTATCAATACATCATAGCCATTAAATTGTATTACTTTTAAAAAATTAAAATAATGTACATAGCCATTAAATTGTATTACTTTTAAAAAGTTAAAATAATGTCAAACATTTTATTGTGATTGATTGACTGTGAAAAATTTATTGTCGATGTATTTCAATTAAATTATTTAAGAAAACAAACAAATACCTTAATATTGTTTGGTATTTAATATTGTTTGATAACTCTCAGATGATTAATGGATATTATACACAAAATTAACATATAAATACGATAATAAAATATTTAATCTTATGAGTCATTATCAACACAATGTCTATTTTATTTTAATCAACAATAATCTTTATTTGAGAAACAAAATTTTTAATTTCAAATATTAAGGTTTTTATTTTTTTCTTCATCTCACTGATCCCTTTTTTCTTTTAATTTGGTATGATTTTTTTAATACAATTGAATTTATAATAGTTATTATTTTATAATTAAATAATTTATTTCAAATTTATATATGCTTTAAATATATTTTATACTATATAAGATAAATTTACCAATTATATATTTGAAAATTTAAAAATTTTGTAGCAAATTCTTAGATACTAGACCCGATGTAACTTTTACTAAGTCCTGTGAGTTTTATTACTAAAACTCACTAGTTTTACGCGACACTATCACCACAATATCTTTTTTATTTATACAACAAAATATTATAAATATTTATAATTATTAGTGATATTTGTAAATATTTATAGTTATTAGTCATAATTGTAAATATTTATAGTTATTAGACATATTAAATTTATCATGTTGGTTATTTGATAAATATTTCTTTTTAAATCTTTTCAGTTATTAATGATTTTATAATAACAATTGTATATCACCAACAACTTAATCTTATCGAATTATTATTTATATGAATGACTATTGCATTTTCATGTTTTTTTCTTCACATATCTACTAACTAGTAGAAAATCCGTGCGTCCGCATCGGAAATTCAAATCTTAAGATGAATAATATATTACATTAGTTATAAAAAGGAAGTTTAAAAATTCGAATGAGAAATGTTAATTTAATATTAACAAAACATGATATAGATGAAATAAATTTATATATCATAGTTATGTGAAGAAAAAAACATAAAAATCAAAGTCTATACTATTACTTTCAGAATTGTCTTAAGTTTCTTAAAAATCTTGTATAAATTAATCTTAGTTTAACAATAAAAAATACATAAAATTTATATAATCATGATTTAACCATTATAAATATTTTGTGAAATTATATAACCATAAATTAACCGTGACAAATTTAAAATATTGTCCATTGAGCATAAAATAGGAGAGGTAGGCGAATTTCTTATGCAAATGAAATAAGCTGCAGGACCACCACTGTTGATGTCAATTCTGTTATTCAATTGGTCAGAGTCCAACCAATAAAAATGTCAAACTTATAGAATTTGATGAGACGTCCTTATCAAACTTACGTAGTAACTTACGTCAAAGAAACTTATATCCAATCATGAAAGAAAAATATTTAATAGTAAATGTAAGAAAGCACGTAACAGAATGCAGATTGTCTACCAGGAAGGCATGAATCATCAACGTGTATTACTTTATGATTCTAGGAAAATAACGTCTCAAACTAATAATTAAAATTTTCCATATTATTGGATCAAATATTAAAATTAAAATTTTCCATATTATTGGATCAAATATTAAAATATAGATCAAGTCTTTTTTTAATGGATGAAAGTCAAGAAAGTGCATTTTATTATATGCTCAAAATTTTAGGTCTGGGGATAATTTATTAGTTTCTTTTTATAAAGTATCTTTATATAATTGAAAAAGTATTTTTATTAAGAAAGTTTCTCAACTAACCCCACACGCAATTTCATTTTTCCTGAATTTTCATAGATGCACATTCGAAAGCATTTCATATTTTAAAAAAAAAATTGATTCCTTCCGTAGATACACCTACGGAAAAGCGTAATAAACTAGTATATATGGGGAAAAAATACACATAAAATCAGTTCAGAGGAAGAACACTTCTGTAGGTGCATCTACGGAATAATCCCTGCAGTTTTTTTCCAGCATTTTGTAATTCTGTGTGATTTTGACAAAATAGGTATGGTGCACCACGATAATATTTCAACTTTAGTCGATGTTTGTACGAGTATCGATGGGGTAGTCGCAAATGTGGTAGATGTCGGAGGTGACTTTAGTAGCAAGCAAGACTTTGATGATCGTGAAAGCATGCTAACATGAATTCGTAGGAATGTAATTAACCTTGGTTTTGGTGTGGTAATAGGAAGATTAGATAATGGTACGGCAAGAAGAAGCCCGTTTGTTACAATGTTGTGCGAAAGAAACGGTAAATACCATCCTCCTCTAAAGAATTTTAAAAGAGACGACACAGGTACTAGAAAATGCGAGTGTCCATTTAAAATCCGTTGTTACATGTTGACTAGCAGGAAATGGAGATGCTATGTTATTTGTGGTTTGCATAACCATGATTTGTGCGCAAAATTACAAGGCCATCCTATGGCATGTCGGCTCAATCTAATTGAGAAGGCATCTATTAAAGACATGTCCTTGAATTTTGTCCAACCGAAAAATATATTTGCCACATTGAAAAAAAAGAACCCGACAACATATCAAATATAAGGCAAGTATATAATCAACGGTACCGCAATAATAAGGCGAGTAGGGGAGATAAGAGCGAGATGCAAGAATTGTTGAAAATGTTGGATGATAACAAATACGTGTCGCGGTACATAAATTGCTATGACGAGGTTACGGTCCGAGATATTTTTTGGACTCATCGGGATTCAATAAAGTTGTTCAACGCTTTCTCGACAGTGCTCCTTCTCGATTCTACCTACAAGACCAACAAGTATCAACTCCCATTATTTGAGATGGTCGGTGTTACATCTACTAAGAAGACATTTTCCATTGGTTTTGCTTTTTTGTAGTGTGAAAAAGAAGATAATTTTAGGTGGGCATTGGAGGTGTGTCGCTCACTTTTGAAGAAACAAGTCGGAATGCCTAAGGCGATTATTACGGACCACGACCCCGCATTGATGAATGCGGTTGCAACGGTATTGCCTTCTTCCGATGCATTACTTTGTCGATATCACATTCTACTTTGAAAAATTGGTTGTGTGATAGCAATGGTTATTTGTGTAAAGCATGGGACACCATAAATCACATGATTTCGAACCAACACAACGAAATACAAACCTCATTCGGTCGGAGCATTACGGTTTTGAAGCATAGATTTAAGGATAACATCCTTTACTCTCAACTGATTAGCAATATGTCTCGGGCCGAATTGAATTATATCTTTTACGAGGCGAAACGAGGTGAAAATTTTGGTGGCGATAGCGTAAAGTGTGAGTGCACTATTACTAGCACGTATGGTCTCCCGTGTGCTTGTGTTATTGCTAAAAATGTGAGATTAGTTGAGCCAATAAGAATGGATGAAGTCACTCCTTATTGGAAGAGACTTAGTTTTGATGATGATGGTTGTATCGAAGAAGATTCGAATATCTCTATTATTTATGAATTGGAGGCGATATAAGAGAGGTTTTCGAAGGCCGATGACAACATGAAATTAAACATCAAAGAACAATTGTGGAGGATTGGATTTCCCGAAACAACTGACATGAAACCGCCGTCTCAACCCGTTAAGACAAAGGATGCTCCGAAGAAAGTGAAGCCTACGCCAAATGACAACTCGACAACACGGTCTCCTTCATACAGTGAGCACGTCGACAAACGCTTTCCCAACTCACCTACTCTGAAATCGCAAAAATCTCAAAAGAGTTCAAACAAGGAAACTCGCTTAAGCAAACCGCCTCCGACACCTATTCCACCGCAAGTTTTGCAAGTTTCGAGTCCGATTCCAACACCTATTGCTCCATCAATAGAAGAGGTACAAATTGCTCCAAAAATTTCATTCATTGACGAGATGCCGGTTTTTATGCACAAATACATCGACCGGATCGTCAATGTGGTGGGGGATGGTAATTGTGGATTTCGGGCCGTATCGGCTTTTCTTGTAAGGGAGAGGATGCCCATGAGATTTTCCTTCATGATCTTATCAAAGGGTTGGTAAATCATAAAGACTCGTACACGCGGGTATTTGGAGACGAAACCAAATTACACGCCGGTTTTGCATTGGTTGAGACTCCCGGAAATGGGACATCTTATTGCATGCGCATATGACATGGTATACATTGACTTGACGTGTTATAGTTTTTCAGAAACCTCTTTTCCACTCCGCACTGCACCTCCTACAAATCCAATTGATCGTATTATATGTGTTGGATGGCTCACCAAATCGCGTAATTTTGTACAAGTTTACTTGAAACCGGGATGCCTCATACCACCTACGTCACCGGAATGGAATTTTCATCATACCGAACTTGCCGATACGTGGCCAGATGTTTTTGTTGATAGGATGCATGAATTCGAAAGATTGAATAATATCGATAAAATCTCGAATACGAAAAAGTCAAAATTGGAACCACCAATAGATTTAGCCGGCGACAGTTCTTTCGATGTATTTATCTAGTTTCAAAGTGTAATATATACGCTCTATAACATTGCAATATAATCCTTTTTTGTGTTTGTGTGTTTGTGTCTATGTGTTTCAAATTATTTAGGTTTTGTGTTTTATATGCAATTTACCAAAACTGCTGCTTACTGCCTTCTTTTCTGCTAAAAAAACTATTAGGGAAACTTTCGTAGATTCATCTACGGAAAGGTGTTTACTAGAAAATTATGGGTGTTTACCGTAGATGCATCTACGGAACGGAGAAATCTACGACCCTTCCGTGGATATATCTACGGAACATTTTGTGACAGAGATTGTGTGGTCCATAGTCTCCAAAGGCTTCTATAAATTTGGGGTTTCTAGGTTTGCATTACACACAAACACAAACCATAAACACAAACACAAAAATGTCTCGCATAAGGCCAGAATCATGGCAGCGAACATCATCCAAGCGTCCCGATCCTGAATCGAAATATCGCATAAAGGAAGGGCATGTCATTTTCTCTCCCGTCAAACCCCCCGTGCCGGTTAAGTTTTAGAATATTCATTCCTTCGACCAACTCAAAAGGACTATCATGTCTTTTTTAGAGGGGGATTACAAATCCGACGAAGTCATCTGAAGGATCCAGAGGCTTAGAACAAGGATCTCTTCTGTGACCGGAGAAAGGGAACGTTGGTGGAATGAAGTGAAATTCAACTTGGATTGCATTCAAATGATGCATGGATCAGATGACATTGTTTTAACCGTTGCAATTTCTTAGATCTCTTAGTATTCTTAATTTTCTATTGGAAATTTTGTTGTAATGTCGATTAATCAATGAATCAATGCATGAGTCTTCTATGGTTAAAAATGTTGTTGTTTTGGTTTTCTGGGTCTGGACTGATTTCGTAGATGCATCTACGAAAAAAAACAACGTTAAACATAAAAAGGGTGCTTCCGAAAATACATCTACGGAAGCACGAAGACAATTTTGTTAATTCGGCAGTGCGTGAAAAATGCATGAGGTAGGTTAAGAAATTCTCTTTATTAACACAAGTGAAATGGTTTTGATGAAATATTCAATTTATACAGTTTTTACATTTTACATTATTATAAATATTTTTTTATGTACTGTAACTATTATTTGATTTAACCATTCGAAATATCTATTATTTAATTTAAATGTTGTTGATCCAATTGAACTATAATCTATAAATTTCATCTAACACTAAAAAAATATCAGATTAATTTTTTTGTATATATGTGCTGAAATATTTGTACATATTATGTCATTCATCTCAAGATTCTGAGCATATTTGAATATTCCAAGAATAATTGCATAATTTCACACGCTCACACTTATAACTCATTTTATATAAATGTCAAATTATTATATTATTTTCCTGCAATTAAAAATAGAATATCATTCTCCAGTAAGTTTTACTTTAAAAATTTCCGTAAGTTGAATCTACTCCTAAAACATATATAATAATGGTAAGATCTCCACTACTACCATTAGGCCATTTTAGAAATTAGTGACAATTTTTATTTCAGCACAATCAAACCAAGATCTTCCACGTACAAAAGTAGAAAGACACTACGACGTAAGGTTAGGTATATGTTTTTTTTATTTATTTTTAAAGCATGAATCTATTGAAAAGAGAATCTAAATTTTCAAAGCTTGATAAAAAAAAATCGAGCAAGAGCTCGAGAAAAAAAATTACACGGCAATTAAAACTTAGGATAAATAAAATAAAGAATTTCTACTAAACTCGTAAAAGTTACAATTGGGTTGAATAATTTTCCCTATAAAAGCCCATTCCACATATCACTTTCGAAAACAATACAATTCCTAACCAACCAAATTGTCCAGCATGTAGCCAACCACACCACTCCCGTCTTTCCTTTCCTTACTTTCACACATTTACAAAACAAAGGACCGTTTTAAAAAAATTTCGTTGAAATTCAACACTTTAAAATCAAGTAACCCAATCCACTCGACAATATCTCTCCACACCAAATCCACATTATGGCAAGTCAACAAAGAATGAAGCGACGTTTACCTATTACACTAACAGGAAACGCAAGAATCATTTGAAGTAGATAAAATACCTCTATAAGCTAGAAGATCTTCCGAAGGGAGTTTGTTGATAAAACACCTCCACCCGAAGGCCTTAACCTTAAAGGGAACCTCCATCCTCCAAACAAGGTCAAGCGCCGAGTCGTGTTGCTCCTTCAGACCACACGAAATGCACGAACAACTAATAATTTTGTGACAATCCTTGACCAAAAAAACGGCTTTTGTTCCGTGCTTCCACCCCCACGCCATCGATTATGTCAGGCTACACTAACCGTAGCAGTTGCTAAAGTTGCAGCATATCAGCTTCGAAACCAGAGGCCTGCCGCAAATTTAGGGGGGCTCTACAATTTTCCCATTGCTAAATGTCGTTGCAACATCCCTCATTGAAGCTACCGAGACATCATGCAACAATAATACAGAAAACAGCACAGGAAATCATTCCTTAATAATTCCCTCCCCCATCCATAAAGAATGCCAAAATGATACATTATAATCGTTTCCCACTATAAAGCGACATTGATGATTGAAAAAATACATAGCAACTTGGTTTTCCAACGATAAAATGTCCGCCCACCAACTAGAAATTGAATCCTTCCCCTTACGACTTCCACCTCTGATTGCTACCGGAATCTTCAAATCCCCGTATCTTGCTCTCAACACTTTATACCACAATGTTCCCGAGTCCTCTAATATCCTCCACTTCCATTTGCAAAGAAGAGCAACATTAAAATCCTCGATCATCCTTAACCCCAATCCTCCCTTCTCAACCAATAAACAAACCGCATCTCAACTCACCCAATGTATACATCTTCTCTCCCCCAAACCGCCCCACAAAAAATCACTTTAATTATTGTGATTTCCTAACTATCTTCTTCGGAGCCTTGTAAAAGAAAGAGTGAATATTGCTAAGCTACCAAGAACCAATTTTAAAAGAGTAAGTCTCCGTCCAAAGCTTAGTAACCTTCCTTTCC
This sequence comes from Vicia villosa, assembly GCF_029867415.1. Classification (NCBI taxonomy): domain Eukaryota; kingdom Viridiplantae; phylum Streptophyta; class Magnoliopsida; order Fabales; family Fabaceae; genus Vicia; species Vicia villosa. Next base: position 219,058,486 of record NC_081180.1, on the reverse strand, counting down.
AACTAGCCAACCGCTTCTTGATATTCCTCAATAACGGATCCCACGTAGCTATTCTTCTAGGATTGCTACCTATAGATAACCGAGAAACTTAAATTCTTTACCTTCCTTCCTACATGCTAGAAACGTCGTTGCCACTTCCGAAAAGCGAGAATCAATATTGATTCCGATGAGTTTACTCTTATGAAAAATGATATCGAGCCCCGATATAAGCTCAAACCCCCTTAAAACAGATTTAATGGCCCAAAGGTGACTCCAACTTCCATCTCCAACTAAAAGCGTGTCATCTGCAAATTGAAGAACATTAATGAAACAACTCCTATTAATAGAAAATCCCGCATAATTCCCATTTTCCACCGCTTTATTAATTAACCCTTTCAACCCTTCCGCCACAATCACAAAGAGAAAAGGAGATAACGGATCTCCTTGTCTCAACCTTTTCTCCACCCTAAACTCTTTAGTATATGTCTCATATGAACAACAGGTCATTCTCCATGTTTTTTAAGTCTGCTACAATTAATATATATATATATATATATATATATATATATATATATACATATATTGTTGATTTATGATTTTTAAAATTTTGCCACCGAAGAAATTATCGGGTCGAGTGATGGACTAGGTCGCTCTTTTAAAGACGTTTCGCGGCACTGCCCATTATGCAAAACAATCGAACTATTACGCCACCTCCAGGATAAAACAACACAGTTCTATACTGTATGATTATTACTTGCACAATAGATAATCGGTTTAGAAATACACCCTCTGATTGTACTAAGACCTTTTCGAATATGGTATAAATACCACCGTAGTATCTAGTATAACGACCGGTCATAATAATTTCTAAAACCAAGAATTTTTTTAATAATTCTCCAAAGAGAATTTAATAATGGTCATTAGACCACTCAAAAGAATTTCTCAAACAAAGAGAAATTCAAATAATTCTCTAAAGAGAATCCAAAAATTATACTTGATAATTTCTCAACTCAAACAGAAATAGTTATCATTATTCTCTAAAGTGAATTCAAGAATGTACTCGAAAAATTCAACGAGTAGAAAAAGAGGGGGAGAAGTTGGCGCTTCGACAATTTGAAAGACGTGGAGTTATGAGAGTGAAAGAAGAAAAAAATCAACAAAAGGAGTTTCTGATGTGTTTTGGAATGAAACAAAGAATTTCCTTATATAATGAAGTGAGCTTGCTAAGATATCTCACCTAAACAATATATGACAAATGTGTTTTTTCAACTAACATCCAATGTGAGATTTGACTTAAGGAGCTTTTTCAAATTCATCTTCTTATATTGGAATATTGACATAATGTTCCAACAATCACCCTCTTGAATTTAAAAGAGTGTTTCAGAAGTAACATCAAACGTTTCTTAGATTGTGTGTAAACAAAGGTGTCCATGACTTTGCGTAGCAAGTAGGATTCTGATTCAACAAGAGTATTACAATTGTCTTGAACTCTATCTCACTCATCAAACTCGCACACAACCTTTTCTTAAGGTGTATTCTAATAGTTTGTGCTTTAATGGCCATGCACGTGTATCCCAGTTTAGTGATGGCTCTAAGAATTCTACCTCGAAATTTCATAAGAATCGGCCTAAGTTCCACAATCACATATATGAGTCTATCAAAAGTACTCTTGTAGCCTAGGTACTTTGTCCACTACAATGTTTATGGATGATGAATCTAGATTTGTTGTAATCAATGTATTTTAATATTTTGTGTAAATAATATTGTAATGTTTAAAAAACATCTTATTCACCTCGGTATTCTACTGAAACCGAGGGGTAAACATATTTTACCTCGGTTTATGTAAAAACCAATGGGATAATTTAGCATGATTATTGAGCATATTGATCACCCTCCATAAACAAATCTTCGTCATCCATTTCATGAGTATCAATACTCAAGACACTACCATTTGTGATTCATGCAAAATATAAAAACCTTCCATTGTAAAAGCATGTTGAATATAAAAAATTGATATAAACATCATGAAGTGCTTGAAACTATCTACATTCACCACTTTAAGGTTTGCACGAACATTTGCCATGAAAAGTTCTTTATAATGAATTTCAAGAGTAGAAATTTATTTGGATTTAAGGTTTGTGTTCTTAAATATTTATTTGAGCAGAAAATCATGTATTTATCTAATCTTTTTTGTTTTATATCAGAAACAAATGGATACAAAAGTCATAAAGAATATCTAGCACCTAACATTTGATCCATCACAAAAATTCAATGATTCGAAGATCTAAAATCAGATCTTCAGGAAAATCAATTTTACTTTAATATTCTATGTAAAAAATGTACTATTTTGGATAAAAAATGTAGTTTGTAAAAAACAATTCATTAATATTATGTGTAAACAATGTAATTAGTTTTTTTAATAATTAACAATATATCTTACCCCTCGATTTTATTGAAAAACCGAGAGGTATGTTGCGCTAGTTTTGAAAATAATAGAAATGTAGACCCTCAATTTTTATTAACCAAGGGAGAAATGTTGAGAATTAAGTGTGAGGAAGAAGTCTCACATTGATTTGAAAAGAAAAGATTTAGCACTCTATAAGTGAGAGAACCTACACACCTATCACCTTAAGATTTTAGGCTGAGATGATGTGTCTTCCTCTCTTGTAATCCTAGAGCATTGGTCTCATTGGTGCTCCCGACTCTCTCGGACTCTCCAACAGCAATATCACAACCTTTTGTTTCGAGTGAAGGGACCGACTTACTTGTATCGAAAATACTCCCCACATGTGGGAAATGAGAGATCATTGATTAGAAAATGGAAGATTTAACACTTTATAAGTGAGACAATCCACACACCTATCACCTTAAGGTTTAAGTGTGTTTAAGTATAAAATGTTCTCTTGTGTTGACCTCCCAAATCGCCTCCAACTATTATAACTTACTCCACATCTTGACCATTTATTTTTTTCAATCTAATGGTTAAAAATAATAAGTCATTAAATGTGGAAAGAGAAAACTATTCCTTATTATTTTTAATCATTAGATTGAAAAGAATTAATGGTCAAGATGTGAAGTAAGTTATAATAACTTACTCTTGGAGTCAATATAACTCTCCTATATATATATATATATATATATATATATATATATATATATATATATATATATATATATATATATATATATATATATATATAGGGCATATCATATGAGAATGCCATATTTATATGAAAATATGAGAATGAATCTGAACCATTGAATTTTAAAATAAATGGTGAAGATTATGAGTGAATCTTTTTTTTCTCTCTACTACATCATTTATTTCAATACGGGATCACACATTATGTTTGTCAAACTAAGCTATCAGTAACTATTTCCAGCACTTTTAAAATTAATAACTATTTCCAGCACTTTTAAAATTAATAACTATTTCCAGCAATATTGATAGGGAATCTTGCATATACATTGACCGGGAAAACTTACACTATAAATATCATTCTACATATGCTCTCTACAATTGCATTAAGCATATAAACAGTAAACTATTCATCTAAATTCTCTTTTCAGTGTTTTTTTATTTATTTCTGAAGTTCATTCATATAAATTTCAATGGATTCTGGCTATGATATTTCAAGGATACTGTTCAATACCACTTCAAGAGGTGGATTTGTATCAAGAAACTCACTGGTTTTGGATAGTGAGAAAGAAGAACTAGTGAAGTCCCCTCCAAATCCAATGAATGGAGAGAAAAAGATGTGTGATGGTAACAAAACTTTGGTGGCTTTGAAGAGTCATAGGGAAGCTGAGAGGAGAAGAAGAAACAGAATCAATGGTCATCTTGCAAAACTTCGAGGACTTCTCTCATGTCCTCCAAAGGTATATTTGTCTAAATCAGAGACTGTATCATTTTATTTATTATTCAATATATAATATTTAATAAATTTGTATTCTTTGATTATAAAACATATATATTAATAAATTGTTCTTAGTTGTGGGGTTACCCTCCACATCATTGGCTAAATATTCAGGCACTCAACAAATAATTATTTTATTGTTATACAGCTGTCAATAGTTGGGCAAAGTTTATTCTACGCGCAATTGCACTATTCTCATGCAGTTATATTATAATTAATTATTAGTTATTTTTTTAATAAGTTCTAAAAAAAATAATTTTAGAAAAATAATGAAATACATTGATACATATGTGTCTCTCGTGTCAAAAATTATTAAATATGATCAAATTTATATCATATGTATATGTACGTGTGATTTATAATATTATTGATAGTATCTGTGTTTGAATGTTTTTTTTATGATGTACACTCTTGATCAATTTTATAAGTAAATTTGATTTTTTAGATTTGTTCTAAAGTTAATGTATCTAATTTATATATAATCAAGATACATCAACTGTTGAATAAATTTTTTTTTAAAAAAACTTTACTTATAATAGTGATCAGATAGCGCACCCGTAGCTAATAATTAAAATTTTTATAGATGGACAAAGCAACCTTACTAGCAGAGGTTATTAGGCAAGTGAAGGAACTGAAAAAGAATGCAAATGAAGAAAGCAAAGGCTACTTAATCCCAAAAGATATCAATGAAGTGAAAGTTGAAATTGAACCATGTGAAAGTGGAGGAGTAGATGGCTCTATTCTTTACAAAGCATCAATCTGCTGTGATTATGGACCTGAGCTTCTATCTGATCTAAAGCAAACTATTGATACACTTCAACTGGATTTGGTAAGGGCAGAAATGTCAACTTTGGGAGACAGAGTTAAGAATGAATTTGTATACACGTGTTGTAAAGTGGATATTTATGATGTTGAGTTATGTCAAGTTATTGCAAGTAATGTTCATCATGCACTTACTTCTGTTTTGGATAAGGCTTCTGCTTCAATGGATTACGAATTAAGACTACCACCGCGTCCTTGCCTTCGGCTGCAAAATGTGACATCTACTTTGTCATGCAACCATGAATTTTGTTCATGTTGATGCCTAACATTTTGGTTAGGTTGATATTTTTTTCGGATTTGTCGTTTAACTTTTTTCATGAGTTATATGACTTATGAATGAAGCTTCAAAGTTTTTGGTTTTAAAGCATGTTGTTTTTCATGAGTTATATGACTTATGAATGAAGCTTCAAAGTTTTTGGTTTTAAAGCATGTTGTTTTTCATGAGTTATATGACTTATGAATGAAGCTTCAAAGTTTTTTGTTTTGAAACGTGTTGTTGTCTTTACAATTATGCAGCAAATTATTCAAAGGTGAACTATCCTTTTTTTCTCATAAGCTTTCGACTGGTTTAATGGAATACATAATATGTATTTCTTTATTAGATAAAGTTGATCTAAAAGATGCAGCATTGCTCTATTGCTCTAGGTACAGCCGTCAAACCCGAAAAATCATAAGATTTGGGCTTTAAAATTAGAGTTCATATTTTTCAGGGCCTTTTTAGTCCAATGTTAAAAAATCCGCCACCCATTAGAGTTAGCTCATATAGACCGTGGATAGTCCATTAGACCCGCATAATTATAAATTTTAAAAAAATATATTAATATTTATATTATCTTACTCCAAAATAATATATTGATTTTTCTCGCTTCACTAAATTTTATCTCTATTTTATTCCATCTTTCTCTTTTAAATATTACACATGAATATAATCAACATTTTTCATCGTATTATATTAGTTTTTCTCTTATAATAAATATTCAAGTATGATTTTATACAATTTAGACATATATTGTATTTAGAAACACACTATAGTACTTATAAGAGATAATATAGTACTTGAAAATGTATCATGTTTAAAATGACATAATTTTTAATTTTATTTATAATATATATTATGAAGTTTTTATTTTAATTTTTTAAAATAAAAAAATCTCATTTAGAGTTGGATAGCCCGAAGCCCATCTAGAGTCAGGCTAGGGTAGTAAATCTCGAATCCATATTACACATGGCCTTTTTGGTTCAGCCTTAAAAAATCCAGGATCCGCCCATTTAGGGTCTGGTAGCCTATTTTGACAGCTCTAACTCTAAGGGTAGAATACCCGAATTTGTTTTTCTTTTTTTGAAAATTTTATCTAGCACGTACTTTAATTATACTTATACTTGACACCCTATATATTTTCATAATATTGAAAATGTCTTTCTAATTTTTTGTAATTATATGTTGTAAAAAAGATTTTCAATCACTAAAGATATGATAATACATACAAAATATATAATATAGATTTTTATCAAATTATTTGAAATATTTAATGCCTGTCTAAAATTGTATCGATTTCTTCAAACTATATGGTACACATGACATTTCTCCACACTCTTTAAAAATTCGGTAGTGTTATTTTGAACGTTCGCACCCCTGCATACAAAATAGATGTTGAAATTAAATCTAAAACTTTGAGTAATTCATTATCGCTACATAATGATAATAAAAGAAACAAGAAAGAAAATTTGGGAAGAAAAGTGAATTAGGGTTTGAAAAAAATAAGAGGAGGAAGAAGAATATTTTCTGCAAATTTCTCTCTGCCCACAAACTGTGAAAAAATCTTATTCACTTTGCAACTGTAATATCCTGTGAATGTAAGTTCATACAAAATAGTGGGTACTCCCTCTATTTATAGTTTTAGGTTGCTTTCTCCCTAAGCCAATACCCAAAACATGAAAGTCCAAAATACCTAATTCTGCTAATACTACAAAATTAGGCCTAAGTCGAAATACTTGTCGAGGCAGCTCTTTCGATATTTCGACACACATTAGGCTAGACTATTTCAACACAAACTTTCTTCTGTCGAGCAACATGCTTCGGAACATGGAAATACAATCTCAACAAACCACCTAATTCATTGTTTCTAAGTTATCTACATTCATCATAGGTCTTAGTCTTCTGAACACTTCGACCTGCACATTATTCGTCATGGTATCTGCAATTTGATTCTCAGTTCTACAGTGTTCCGGATTCATCTTCCCTTTAACTACTTGCTCTTGAAGATAATGGAACCTCATTTCGATGTGCTTCCTTCGGCCACGTGCTATCAGATTCTTTGCGAGATTGGTACCTGACATGTTTTCGATCTTCATGGTAAGTGCTCCATGATCTTCTGTTGTAATCTCTTTGACCAGATTCACCATCCATGTTGCTTGACATGCACAAAGAAAAGCAACTATGTACTCTACTTCACACGATGAGAATGCCACTACTGGTTCTTTTCTCGAACTCTAAGAAACTGGTGCCCCATCTAGCATAAACACATGGCCAACTGTGGATTTTTGATCCTCAGCATCACTGCACCAACTTGAGTCGATGTAATCCACTAGCTTGCATTCTTTTTCCTCATCGGCTGTAGGAAACAAAATGCCATAATCGAGAGTACCTTTTCACTCTTGCTTCTTCTTACATATATTCCCTGCTCAGTTGTGCACTTCATAAATTTCTTTTCCCTTAAAAAATTGTCAATCTTCTTAATCCAAGCTCTTGGAGCTTGCTTAAGTCTATAAAGGGCTTTATGTAGCTTGTACACCTTTCTCTCTTCGCTGTGTTTCACAAACCAACTGGTTGTGCAACATAAACTTCTCCGTCGAAGGGTCTATTCAAGAATTCACATTTAACATCCATCTGACACTTGTGCCAATTGTTCATGTTCGCCAGACCAACAACCAACTTAATTGTTTCGATCTTGGAAACAGGTGCAAAAACTTCATCGAAGTCGATTCCTTCCTTCTCAAGAAATCCTTTCGCCAGAAGCCTTACATTGTGTCGATTCACTTCCCATTTTGGATTACACTTCACCTTGTATACCCATTTCACATCAATTTCCTTATAGCCTTGAGGCAATTTGATAAGTGACCAAGTATTGTTGTCTTCGATAGACTTTAATTCCTCATTCATTGCTTTCATCCACTGTGAATCCTTCAATGCCCCAGCTGCATTGACGGGTTTGATATCTGCGTAGAAATCATAGTGTACCAACTCTCCACCATCATCGACCATATCATCTTATGTAATCACACATTCTTGCTGCCTTGCGGGCATGTGTCTTATTCTCCGAGGTCTACTTGGATCTGCATCACCTCTAACTTCTTGTTGAACTTCTTCTTAGATTTGCATCACCTCTGACTTACTCTCTTTCAACTTCAGTGGTTGGTTCTTCACATAAGATTCCCACTAAATCCTTTTTGACATTCTCACTCCAATCCCATTCCATAAGCTCATCTATGATCACGTCCCTGCTGATCACTACTTTCTTGTTCACTGGGTCGAACAACTTGTATCCTCCAGTCGAATGATATCCTATTAGGATCATTTGACTCAACTTGTTATCAAGTTTTCTTCTTAATTGATTTGGCACATGTTTTTGTGCTATAGATCCAAATACCTTCAAATGAATCAATCTAGGCTTCACACCAGACCAACATTCTTTTGGCGTAATTCCTTTAAGCTTCTTCATTGTACATTTATTCAAAATATATGTTATCATCGACACAGTTTCACCCCAAAAATCTTTAGGTAAATGCTTGCTTTCAACATACTTTTCACCATATTCATGATGGTTCAATTCTTCCTTTCGGCAGTTCCATTCTTTTGTTGAATGTAGGGTGGCACCACCTCATGCACAATCCCTTCTTTTTCACATAACATGTCGAAGTCTTTCGACACATATTCTCCACCACCATCAGTTCTTAAAATCTTGAGCTTACGACCACTTTGTCTTTCGGTCATGGATTTGAACTTGGCAAATACCTCAATCACTTCACTTTTCTTCTTGATTAGGTAAGTCCACATTTTTTGACTGAAATCTTTTAGGAATGTGACAAAGTACCTATTACCTCGATTCAAATCCCCATGGATAGGAGCACGTACATTAGAGTATATGACTTCAAGGATTACCTTCGACTTGCTTCCTACATCCTTGTTAAAGATATTCTTGTGTTGCTTCGCCTACACACATTCCTCACATACCTTGTCTGGAATGTCGATTTCTGGCAACCCTGAAACCATATTTATTGTAATATCCCATATTATAATCAAGCATGATTATGAAATACTAAGAAAATATTATGGATTAATTATGCATTAAGAAAGATTAGTTGGAGTAGAAGGAAATTGGTTAGGAACTAACCAAGTGGCAATGGTGTAAATATGATTTAGTTGGAGGGCAATTGAGACAATTAACCTTATGCATGTAAACTTAAGGCTTGTTTGGATTGATAGTGCTTCATAAATCAGATTTTTGGGAGAAAGAAGAAAGGAATAGCCATTGAAGCAAAGAGAAGGAAGGGAGAACTCATCTTCAAGTTTCTATTTTTGCAACACTTGGTACAACTCCACTAAATCAGGTATAACTCTCAACTCTTAACTCCGATCGTAACGATTCTGGTCCCATTGGAAAGCTAACGAATTTCTCTTCAATTTGCACCTATGGTTCGCGTTCATAGCTTCTGTTTTGGAGGAGAAAACTGATCTTGAAGTTGTGTCAGTTATGCTGAATGTGTGTTATGGAGAGCTACGAATTTCTTGCTAATGGAGATGGAAGTTCGAGTAAGATAAGAGTTCAAAGGCTGCATTAACACCATCTAAACCTCTATTAATCCAAGGTGAGTCCTTAGTTAGATGCTTTGGGGTGGCATGTGAGGGTTATGATTGGGGCTTAGGGATTGTGAGATAATTGATAAACATATGATGCTTACTATGCTAATCATGTTAATCCTGCTATAATCCATGCATACTGATGTTTCTAAGTGTGTTTGTATGTTACAATTCCGTTGGGACTGTGTTGGGGATGCATGGGATTGATTGTTGGACATTTGGAACTGGTTTAGAACCCTTAAAAATGCAGAAAATTGATTCTGCCTCAGGGTAATCGGTTACTGGCATTTGGGTAACCGGTTACTCTGTAGAAAATTGCGTTACTGGGCATTTTGTATGCCAGTAACCGGATACTGGACTCTGGGTAACCGGTTACCCTGGGCAAAAGTGCAAAAATCAGCAAACTTTAGAAAGTCGTAACTTTCGGCTCGGGCATCGGAATTGCGTAAACTTTATATCGTTGGAAAGCTAGCGACGTGTACTTTCCAATAAAATCGGTCCCCAAACCAGAATGTTTGATTTAAAAATAGTGGAACCCCACTTAGTGAATCAATGAATTATTATGAGAACTTATGTTTCTATCATTCGATTAATAATTCTCATGTTATGCATGGCATATATTATCTATTGCTTATCATGACTGTAATACCCATAACTGTAAATGTTATGCCATTATGTTTTATACAGGGAAATCTATGGATGCCGTCGTTTTGGTTAAACGATTGGATTGATTGCATTGTTTGTGACCTTGACATTACGTCATATTTCTGTATGCTTGAATCGAAATGGCCGGAAGGCTAGATTGGGACGTTGCTCCGACCATGTGGTCTATGAGCCCTCCTGGACCGTGTAGTATAATGGAATAACCCGTTCATGTGTAGTGTTCGATATGGTGTGCATCTGAGCTACCGTTGCAGTGTGCTCGTGAGTTTCCGTACGGGGTTTTACTCACTTGGCGTTAACACACTTGCGTGCTCGGTATGGTGGGGTTATGCGGCCATGTAGGCTAATGCATAATGAGGTAACTCACCTCTAGTGAAGTCACGTAGACTAATACTAGGCTTTCGCCCGATGGGCTCAGGCGTCAAGGTGGCGGTTTGTACTCGGCGTAACTCACTAGCGTGAAGAAGGTTAACGGGACAATGACGCCAATTAGGCTAAGGTCATCTCGCGGCCACTTAGGCTTGTGCGAACCCGTTTAACTGTCTTGCAGTGTGCTTGTACAAGTCCCTTGACAATAGGCAGGAGGTTACTCATCGAGGATGCATTTATTCCATAATCTAGCCGAGGTTGTTACACTTCTGGATTCCCCGTTTATGGATGCGGGTTTGTATACTTGTTTGTTTTACAATGTGTATTTGTTTTAGGCAAGTCCAATGGTGGACGAGTCACTTGTTTTCTCCGTACTTGTACCGGATGTGAGGCTGAACCCCGGATCAATGGTGGATTCGGTTTTGTTGATGCATGTACCCTGTAGAACCGAGTGGACCCATAGGATAGGAGGACTCACTGAGATTTAGTAATCTCACCCCAATCAACTTATATTTTTTTCAGGTGCAATTTAGTAGCTTTTGATAGATAACAGGTTCGGATTGATGGCTTGAAGTGGTGTTGGCTCGAAGACCTCGTTGGTTTTGACTTTCCGCTGTGCAAGATCCATTGAAGACACATGTTTTGTAATTCTTATTGGAATTTCATGTTGTATTTTATATGGATCTTTCTATAACTATGGCTTTTGTATGTACTCAATATCGATTTTAATGTTTCATGCATAATATACTAGTCAATTATGTATGGGGTGTTACATTTATTCTTTTCAAATCTCTGATGTCTTTGAAGTTGAGATGGCCTAGTCGATAGTGCCATATCCATTCATCTCTGCTAGTTGCGGTTGCAAGGCACTTGTGCTCCATCACATTAAGTTCAATCTTGAAGGTTCTATTATGAGACATGGGAGCCTTCAAGATTAACCTTCCTCTTGCGTTGGCAACTTTTATTATCTTGTCTTCGATTGACACTTTATAATTCTTTTCGACCAACTCTTATATGCTGAGCAAATTGGTGTTCATGCCTTATATGTCCAACACATTGGAAATTATTAACCTCTTGCCATCTTTCCTCATAATCAGAACGTCTCCAATACCTTCAGCTGCTATAGTACTGTCATTTGAAATTTTTACCATGTTCTTTATCGAAGGTTTTATATTGAAAAATTAATCTTTCCTTTCAAACATGTGTGATGAGAATATTGAGTCCAAGTACCATTGGTCCTTGTATCTCTCTTCATCTCTTGTTGTGACCATCAACATCATCTCTTCTTCTTCATGCTTTGCAAACTTTGCATCACTTACTTGATTCTATGTTTTTCTGGATAATCACTAGAATATTGACCATACTTATGAAAATTGAAATACTAAATGTGACTTTTTCCAGGCTTTCTACTACCACCTTCTCCTCTACCTGTAGCACCACCTCTTAGGTTGCTTTTGAAGGATAGAAAAACACTTAGAAAGGGGGGATTGAATAAGTGTAACTTCAATAACTTGGAAGATAAAAACAATGAACACAATTATTTTTATCCTGGTTCGTTGTTAACCAAACTACTCCAGTCCACCCCCTTAGAGTGATATACCTCAACTGAGGATTTAATCCACTAATCCAACTGATTACAATGGTTTTCCACTTAGATAACCTCTAAGTCTTCTAGAGTATACATATCACAACTTGATCACTCTAGGAATCCTTCTAGAATCTACAGATCACAACTTGATCACTCTAGATGTTCTTTTACAATCAATATAAAAATAAAGTTTACAAGAGTATAGAATGCTTCTAATAAAGCTGTAATCACAACTGTGATATTTCTCTTAAGTTCTAAACTTAACACTCACTAAAATATTACAAGAGTTTGTGAGGTTGAAGATGAAGTTCGTAAGCTTTTGAATTTGGCAGCGTTTTAGTATATTTGCACAAGTGTTCTGCTTTGCTTTTGATCAGAACTTCTATTTATAGGCGTTGAGAGGAAATGACCGTTGGGAGCATTTAATGCTTTGCGTGAATAGTACACCGTTGCATTTAATGTTTCACACTTTTGTCAACAACCTTGAGCCTTGCTTCTGTTGCTTTTACTGACTTTGCCTTTTGTAGCTTCTAACGTTCCTTTTGTCAGTCAGAGATTAGACGTTTCAGCCTTTCATCTTGTACTTTCTTCTGGACTCAGATTTTGTAGATAACAACGTTTGAATATCAGAGTCATCAGCTTTGGTGCAAAGCATCTTCTGTCTTCTGACTTTGAAAAGCTTGAGCGTGATACCATTCAGAACTTGAGAGCTTGTTCTTCTGACTTTCATTCTTCTGATGCTTTTTAGTTCATGTTCTGATTCTGCTTGACCATCTTCTGATGTCTTGCCAGAGCATGTTCTGACGAAGCCATTCAGATCCTTCTAAGTTCTGAGTCAGTTGCTTCTGAGTGCTGATTTGTGCATACTCTTTATATATTTCCTGAAATGGAAAATGCAAAGGATTAGAGTACCACATTATCTTATACAAAATTCATATATAATGTTATCATCAAAGCACAGAATATTGATCAGAACAATTCTTGTTCTAACAATCTCCCCCTTTTTGATGATGACAAAAACATATATAATTGATATGAATTTGTATCCAGAATATCAGATGAACAAAGACAATTACACAGATATAGCATAAGCATATAATCAGAGTGTGTGAATATGTCTCCCCCTGAGATTAACAATCTCCCCCTGAAATTAATACTAGAAGAATTTATAAATAAAAGACTTCCTTGAGTATTTTTCCATTTCATTTAAGACTTTCACGTTGAATAGAACTTCAGAACATTCAGAGCTTCCATTGGACAGCTGCAGAGCTTTGGATTTCTCTTTGTAATCAATTGTTTCAGAGCATTCTTCTTGCTTCTGATCTTGAAGCTTCATAGCACTAAGCTTGCTTCAATTCTCTAAGAGCTTGCCTTTCCTTAGAATTGCTTTTCCCATGTATTTGCTTCTCATGTTGAGCTTTGTCCAGAATATCATATTCCTGCAAAATTATCAAAGACAGAAAAACTTGCAAATAATGTTAGGAATGTTGAGACTTAATCCCAGCAACTGATATTATAAATCAATTTCAATTATCATATTTCTCCCCCTTTTTGTCACAACATCAAAAATCATAAAAGATTCCGATGAAAAAGACACACAGAGTGAAGAAAGACAAAGATAATATTTCATTGATAATCATCAGAAGATAAGAGAATACAAAAACAGATGCAATTCAAGCAGATGCAAAAACCAAGAAAATAAACTAAGACACAAGACAGACTACGACTAGCTAAGCTTTGAAGCTAAAAGGGCCAGAAGGTTCTTAATCTCATCAGTGTCTTTAACTTGCTTATGAGTAGCTTCTTTCTGATCCTTCATAAAAGATCTGAACTCAGTATGAGTATCCTCATGCTTGTCTAAACGAGTAGCTAAACTTGCTTGATTCTGTTGAAGCTTGTCCAAAGTGTTCATCAGAACAGAGACAGAAGGTCCAGCAGAAGCAGCAGCAAAACTGTTGTCTAGAACAGGAGGATTTAAAGCATCAACTTTAACCATAAGAACATCTTCATGATTTTCCTCAACAGGAATTTCTTCAGCAGGATGTTCTAGGCCTTCAAGAATTGCAGCCAGATTCTCTGGAGGTGTTGGAGCAACAGGTTCTGGAGGGTATTCAACTTCTGGATATACCATATATGGTGCCTTTTGAGAGGGGTTCTCCCTAAGCCAGTTGAATAAAAACTGAAAATCTCCAGTTAGAACCTTGTATGGATGTGGTTTCCACACAACGATTGCCAGAGGATTCTCTTCTTTTGCAAGCTCATCAACAAACTCCTTCTCTTCAAGAGGCTTCCAGCTGGTGACGGGATGGTAGTATCTTCCATCATCATACTCCAAAAGGTATCCAGAAGGACCAGGAGCAGCAGCCAGACAATCATTCTGAAGATCCAGAAAGTATGATTGAATCTCCCTTCTAAAAGCTCTCTAGAGCTTGCTAGCAGCAACATGACCTAGTTTGGCATCATGTGCAGCCTTCAAAGCATCTAAACATGTTCTGACCTTAAGTGTTAACAATTCAAAAAGTGTATCAACAGAAGGTTTAGGAGGTGATGTTCTGGGAGGAGAGTTTGGTATTTAAAGATGGAGAGAAGAGATTGGCTTATCTGGATAAGAGAGGGCATATGATTGAGGAACTTGTTAGAACAAGATTTGTTCTGATCAATATTCTTAGTTTTGATGATAACAAGGATATGAATTTTGTGTGAGATAATGTGGTACTCTAATACATTGCAATTTCCTTTTCAGGAAATATATAAGGAGTATGCACAAATCAGCGCTCAGAAGCTTTGTCTCAGAAGGTTCAGCATGCAACATCAGAACATGGTCTGGCAAGACATCAGAAGATGGTCAAGGCAGAATCAGAACACGGGTCTATGGAAGCATCAGAAGAACTTGAGATCAGAAGCAGAAGCACTGAAGTTCTCATGGTATCACGCTCAGAAGCACTTCAAGGTCAAAAGACAAGAAGATGCTTTGCACCAAGCTGTTTGACTCTGATGATATTCAAACGTTGTATACACAAACATCAGATCAGAAGAAAGTACAGGTGGCAGGCTACGCTGACTGACAAAAGGAACGTTGGAAGCTATTAAAGGCAACGTCAGTAGACACAGCGTGAACAAGGCTCGAGGTAGTTGACAAAAGCGTGAAACATTAAATGTAATGTTGTACGGAATACGCAAAGCATTAAATGCTCCCAACGGTCATCTTCTGAAACGCCTATATAAATGAAGTTCTGATGAGAAGCAAGGTTAACGATTTTGAAAGAACTTATTCTGAAAAACTTGCTGAAACGCTGTTCAAATCAAAGCTCAGAAACTTCATCTTCATCAAAGCTCACTACATTGCTGTTGTAATATATTAGTGAGATTAAGCTTAAACGTTAAGAGAAATATCACTGTTGTGATTATAGCTTTTCAGAAGCATTTGTAATACTCTTAGAATTGATTATATTAATTTGTAAGTAACTAGAGTGATCAAGTGTTGATCAGGATACTTTAGGAAGTCTTAGCTTGTGTCTAAGCAGTTGTAATTAGAGTGATCACGTGGTGGTCAGGATACTCTAAGAAAGTCTTAGCTTGTGTCTAAGCATTTGTTCCTAGAGTGATCAGGTTGTGATCAGGATACTCTAGAAGACTTAGTCGTGGGCTAAGTGGAAAACCATTGTAATCTGTTGCGATTAGTGGATTAAATCCTCAGGTGAGGTAAATCACTCCGTGGGGGTGGACTGGAGTAGTTTAGTTAACAATGAACCAGGATAAAAATAACTGTGCAATTTGTTTTTATCGTTCAAGTTTTTAAGACTACACTTATTCAAACCCCCCCTTTCTAAGTGTTTTTCTATCCTTCAATTGGTATCAGAGCGCCGGTTCTAAGGTGCAAGCACTTAACCGTGTTTAGAAAAGATTCAGGAAGAGAAAAACGCTTCAGTAAAAGATGGCTAGTGAAGTTCAAACAAATCCAACTGCATCTACATCTGGCTCTGCTGAGCAATACAATGGTAACAATGGTTATACTAGACCACCAGTATTTGATGGTGAAAACTTTGAATACTGGAAAGATAAACTGGAAAGTTACTTTCTTGGTCTAGATGGTGAACTATGGGATCTTCTGATGGATGGTTACAAACATCCAGTGAAAGCTAGTGGCGTAAGACTTACAAGGCAAGAAATGAATGATGATCAGAAGAAGCTTTTCAAGAATCATCATAAATGTAGAACTGTTTTGCTGAATGCTATCTCTCATGCTGAGTATGAGAAGATATCTAACAGGGAAACGGCCTATGATATATATGAGTCATTGAAAATGACCCATGAAGGAAATTCTCAAGTCAAGGAGACTAAAGCTCTTGCTCTAATCCAGAAATATGAAGCCTTCAAGATGGAGGATGATGAAGATATTGAGAAGATGTTCTCAAGATTTCAAACTCTAACTGCTGGATTGAGAGTTCTGGATAAAGGCTACACCAAGGCTGATCATGTAAAGAAGATTATCAGAAGCTTACCCAGAAGATGGGGTCCAATGGTGACTGCATTCAAGATTGCCAAGAATCTGAATGAAGTTTCTTTGGAAGAGCTTATCAGTGCCTTGAGAAGCCATGAAATAGAGCTGGATGCAAACGAGCCTCAGAAGAAAGGTAAGTCTATTGCATTAAAATCTAATGTTAAAAAATGCACTAACGCTTTTCAGGCTAGAGAAGAAGATCCTGAAGAATCAGAATCTGAAGAAGAAGATGAACTGTCCATGATCTCCAGAAGGGTAAACCAACTCTGGAAGAGCAAGCAAAGGAAGTTCAGAGGCTTCAGAAGTTCAAAGAGATTTGAACGAGGAGAATCTTCTGGTGACAGAAGATCTGACAAGAAGAAGGCTGTCTGCTATGAGTGCAATGAGCCTGGACATTACAAGAACGAGTGTCCAAAACTTCAGAAGGAGAATCCCAAGAAGAAGTGTGGACCTCCGTTTTCGGCCATACCTCTCGCGGAGAGATACGTGAACTGACTCTTTTTATTGTTTCTGCTTTTGCATTTTGAAAATTCAGAGAGTCGCCACCGACCTTTTATTTTATCCAATTAAGGAAAGGTTTATAAAAGAAACAGAAAAAAGACCTTTAAGAAATTCTGGGTAAGGGGGTAGGTTATACAAAGGGAAGGTGTTAGCACCCTTTGTATCCATGGTTATCCATGGGCTCTTTAGTTTGCTTAGCTCACTTTTTTTCGATCACTTTTCAATTGCTTTAAAATGCTCATATGTGGTTTCAAATACCTTTGTGAATTGAATTTGTAATGATCCTTGTGCGGATGTATACAAAGTGTTTTTTATCTTTCAAAAGATGTTTTTTTGAAAAAAAGAACGTTAACTTCGTAATGATCCTTGTTTGGATATATACAAAGTATTGTCTTTTTGGAAAGTATTATTTTGAAAAACAACAGTGTATGAGAATTTTGTTTGTTTTGATTTGAGCAAGCAAATTAGGAGGTCTACCCTGAGTTGTAAGGTCTTTATCCTATTTCCTTTAAAAATCTATCCTTTCACCGGATACAAACAAAAAGGTTCAATTTTGTACTCAAAACAGTAGAATTTTGACTTTGATTTTGAAAAGAATGAGAAGGGATTACCTTAGGAGGTGCAAGTGTGATTGTGTTTGAATTCAGATATTTTATCTTTTGGAGTTAGTGATCTAACAGTTCAATTTTATCTTTGACATACACGCAGTTTATATGTGCTGGAATTTAAAATGCGAAAATGTAAAATGCGGAAAGTAAATCTACGCTATTACATCGATTTGCAGGAAATGTAAACTACGCCTATTTACATAGATTTGACCACCTATACATTTATCTAGGAATTTAAATAGCAAGAAAATAAAGAAATGTTTTTGGATTTTTTATGATTTATTTTAATTATGATTAATGCATGATTAATTTAATTAAAATGAGGAAAAGGTGGAAATAAAATTTAAACCTAAAAATTAAGTTCGAAATATGTTCAAAATGTTTGCTAATTAATTTTAAAACAAAACTAATTTTTTTGAATTTTTGAATTTTTGAAATTGATTTGAAATTTATTAAGTTAATTAACACATAATTATGCAAGTAATTACACAAATAATTAAAACTTAAAGAGAAAATTATTCAAAATATGTACAAAATTAGCTTATAATATATAAACAATATTTAATATGAAGAACAAATTTTTTATGATTTTTTGATTGGTTAAAATAGTTAAAAAGCAAATATATAAATATAAACTAATTAATTATGCAAAATATTGAAATTATGTAGAAAAATAAAATATTTTTATGTTAGAAAATAAAATATTATTTTAGAAACTTAAAAATATTTTTTGTGTATTTTTTGGATTTTTGAAACTATTTTTAATTAATTTTGCAAGAAAATTAAAATAAAATAGAAAAATAAATAAGCAGTGATCAGATGTGGTGGGTTATAAAGTCTATAGCATGGACTGGCAAGGCTAGAGCGTTGGATGAGGAGATTAATGAAATCAGATGGTGGAAGGCCTGAAGGCGTGTGACACGTGATATACCTACAGCACACTGGATTAGAAAAATTAAATTTAAAAAAGCGCGCGTGTGTGAACCAATGGGGTGAGGACACGTCTTCGTCTTCAACCTCCAGACACCACTTTTAACAGCGCTTTTATGCAAAAGCGCTGTAATTGATGAACCGTAAATCTGCAAAAATAGCGAACAGGGGTAAACGTGCATAGAAATTAGGCGCGATAGGTCCATTCAATTCGTCTTGTTCCACTGAATTCAACCATGCCCTTAATTTGTTCTAATTTTGGCTCTAACTAAAAACCCTAAATTTGAACTAGAAAACCCTAAAATGGTAGATTCGTGTGCAAGCATCCAAAACTCAATTAAACTTCCAGAAATGATCTACACATCAAACCAAGTTCAAATATATGTCTACATCTTGCTAAGCATGCGTGGATTACGAGATACAAGTTGATTCTAGTTCGAACCAATCGTGACCTGTAGTGCTTGGTTCAGTGAGTTTCAAGACTTGGAAATGATTGGAATATGTTCAGTGATGCTTGAGGAAGATGTTTGAATGCTTAGTTTGTATTGAAAATGACTTAAACTTAAAATTCGAATTTCAAGTTTCTTTGAAAAAATTAAGTGATTACAAGTGTGTTACAAGCAGAAGTTTGGCTCTAATTTCGTGCTCTCTTATTTGTGAAGTGTTATAGCCTTTATATAGGCTATGTTGTGCTTAGAATTGAAGCCAAGAAGCCTTTAGTTGCCTTTGTTGAATTCTTGATTTTTTTATATTAAAACCTTTGAATTGTTGACCAAGTCTTGCTTCTCTTCAATGCTCTTGCCTTGTACCTCAATCTTATGCAGAAAATTGAAGATTCTTGGATGACTCATGCTTAGAAACTAAGCTATCCATTATCCTTCCATTTTCTTTTTTCATTTAATCTTAAAATAAGATAAAATTAAGCGAAAAATGGATAAAAATGGTGTGGGCTTTGTCTTGGTCGTGGGAGGCCCATATTATCATGGCAAACATGTTTGAACCATGAAAACTTGGCCCCATTTGGAAAAAATACATTTTTGAGCAATGTTGGTTTTATGCATTTTCCCAAAATTTAGCCAACTTCAACAAGGTGTAAATCCCTCAATTTTTGTCATATGAAGGAGATCCTGCACTTTTTGGAAACCTCAAAGAGTCCTATAACCAATGTCTTTGGTCTCATGTCAAAATGATTTTTTATGCTCCTTGTGTGTCCTTTTGAAAAAAGTGTCTTTTTGTTGACTTTGAAAATGACCTGTAATGTCTTTGTTCATATTTTTCAAATGGTGAATGTAATGACCATGGGATCAATTGCATTTGAAAGATAATTGAATTTCCTTCAAAATGAGCTTTGTTTTGAATTTTTTGGATGAAGGATGAGAGAGTTATGGCCAGTCAAAGTTCAGTTGACTTTTTAGGAGAAAACCCTAATTTTGAATCTTAGGGTTTTGTTGATTTTTGATCTTTCCTTGATGAATTATGATCATCCAATGATCAAATGATGAATCTTTTGACAAAATATGGATGTTGACAAAAAATTTCATTTTTGACTGTCTGTTGACTTTTTTGGTCAAACGGGTCGTCTGTTGACTGTTTGAGCTGCTGACGGTGCGTCTGAGTGAATTGAAGTCTGAAAATTTGTGTGATGGTAATTTGAGATATATGGATGTCCATGAAATCCATTTGAGGTCTCAAAAACTTGTTTCTCCTGTAAAAACAAGAAAACCCTAGTCAGGGACTGTTTGTGTAGGAGACAGTTAAGCGTACCTGATTTTTGTGCAGTGTTGAGTCTCTGCTAATCATGTGATATTCAGAAGACTTCTAGGACAAAAATCTTGGAATTTTGAATTGTAAAAGATTGATTTGATTGATGGTACAAAACACTGAGAATTGTACTGCCAGCAGTTTGACTGTCAACTGACTGTTCAGGTATTAATGTAGCAGTTAGAGTGAAAAATCAACAGTCAAAGTTAATTTTCTTTTTGTTGTTTTTTGTTTTATGTGAAAAATTATAGTTTATTTACATGACTTGTTAAAAACACAGACATAATAAATAACTAATATTTACTGTACGCGAGCAAAATTACCGATAATAACCCTGAAAATCATTTAATGCACAGAAAAATGAATATTTGACTGGCAGAAAACACACAAAATATTATCTGAATAATTAAGCAACATTATGACAAATAGTACAACATTTAATACTGACAGTACAAATATTACATACTATATTGAACAGTACGACGAATAAACGGTACATTTAAGAAATAAGAAATACGGCAAATTTTAAGAATGACGATTAATAACCCATGCTACAAATAATAACATGTAGATGATTGGGAGTGCAAGCATCCCAGGTCCACAGTGTTCCGGGCTATGTAGACAGAAAAAAGACATGATCACCGTAGCAATGGTGATGACCATAAGAAAACACGTTTCCCACCACTTCGCCATTTTGCCGGGGAAGAAGAAAGGATGGATATGAAGTAGAAATTTGAGAGATGAGTTAGAATTTGATGTGAGATTTTTATGGAAAAATGAGAGGTATTTATAGAATGGAAAGAAGGATAGAGACGTTGGGGAATGAAGTGATTCCGTACAAAAGGAAAATTTGAGTGGAAGTAAGATTTGAAAGAAAGTGTATGATAGTGATGGGAAAAAGAGAGATGTATAGAATAAAGTTAGGATTTGATTTTTTGAAAAAGAGATTTGAAAATAATGGAATATAGTACAAAAATTAATGGGAAACAAAAGATAATAATAATCTACTTGTTACCAGTACAGTCTGAGTTTCCTGATTCTGCGCCTGCAAAAGATTTAACTCTGTACCAATTGTGTCAGTACTATTTATCTGTAAATAAATAAATAGCATGTGTGAAGTAATAAATAGTATTTGGCGTTTGCGTAAGAATAAATTCAACTGCAAGCCAAAATACTGTATAAGAAAAATTCTAAAAACTAAGTATTTCACATGTCAGGATATTTATTGAAATAAAAATCCATGATTATATGAGACTCTTAATTTTTAGATTGGAGTTTTCTTGAAAAAAGATGCGGGCAAATTTTGGGGTATAACAAGAAGTTTCATAAGAAGAAAGGTCTTATGGCAACATGGGATGATTCTGAATCAGAATCAGAATCAGACTCTGAAGGAGAGCAAGCCAACTTTACGCTGATGGCTACAGAAGATGATGGATCAGAATCTACATCAGAATCAGATTCGGAAGAGGTATTTTCTGAACTATCTAGAGAAGAGTTAGTGTCCAGTTTAACAGAACTTCTGGAACTCAAGGCTCATCTTAGTATCAAATACAAAAAGCTGAAGAAGCAGTTTGAATTTGAAACTAAGAAGCTGGAATTGGAAAATTCTGAACTGAAGGAAAAAGTTTTAAATCTATCCAAAGATAGTGGATCTCCTTCTGAGACAGAAAAATCCATTCCTAGCATGAATCATATTCTGAAAGAATATGACTCGAGCTTCAGAAAGTTCTTATCTAGAAGTATTGGCAGAAGTCATCTTGCTTCTATGATATATGGTGTTTATGGAAACAGAAGGTTTGCTTTTGGCTATGAGGGTGATACCTCACATAAATTTGAACCTGTTGATGATCTGAAGATCACATACAAGCCATTGTATGATCAATTCAAATATGGCCATGCACATGATATTAGGCTCACTTCACATGCACAGAGCTTTAACACTGTTCACACCAAGAAGCATGTGACACATCCTAAGAAATTCATGCTGACAAACCTAAAGAATATCATGTTGTTCCTCCTGTTAAATATTTTGCTAAACCCAAGTTCAATCAGAACTTGAGCAGAACTAACAAGAAAGGACCCAAGAAATTGTGGGTACCTAAGGAGAAGATAATTTCTGTTGCAGATATCCATGGCGGCAAAGAGGACAAAAAGCAAAATGTCATGGTACCTGGACTCTAGGTGCTCGCGACACATGACGGGAAGAAGGTCTACATTCCAAGACCTGGTGCTTAAACCAGGTGGAGAAGTCAAGTTTGGAGGAGATCAGAAGGGCAAAATCATTGGCTCTGGAACCATAAGTCTTGGTAACTCTCCTTCCATAACTAATGTACTTCTTGTAGAAGGATTGACGCATAACTTATTGTCCATAAGTCAATTAAGTGACAATGGTTATGATATTATCTTCAATCAAAAGTCTTGCAAGGCTGTAAGTCAGAAGGATGGCTCAATCCTATTTACAGGCAAGAGAAAGAACAACATTTATAAGATTGATCTTTCTGATCTTGAGAAGCAGAAGGTGACTTGTCTTATGTCTGTTTCTGAAGAGCAATGGGTCTGGCACAGAAGATTAGGACATGCTAGTTTGAGAAAGATTTCTCAGATTAACAAACTAAATCTGGTCAGAGGACTCCCAAATCTGAAATACAAATCAGATGCTCTTTGTGAAGCATGTCAGAAGGGCAAGTTCTCCAGACTTGCATTCAAGTCTAAGAAAGTTGTTTCTTCCTCAAGGCCGTTGGAACTCTTGCACATTGATCTGTTTGGCCCAGTCAAAACAACATCTGTCAGAGGGAAGAAATATGGATTAGTCATCGTAGATGATTATAGCCGCTGGACATGGGTAAAGTTCTTAAAACACAAGGATGAGTCTCAATCAGTGTTCTTTGAATTCTGCACTCAGATCCAATCTGAGAAAGAGTGCAAAATCATAAAGGTCAGAAGTGATCATGGTGGCGAATTTGAGAACAGTTTCTTTGAGGAGTTCTTCAAAGAAAATGGTATTGCCCATGATTTCTCTTGTCCTAGAGCTCCACAGCAAAATGGAGTTGTAGAGCGAAAGAATAGGACTCTACAAGAAATGGCCAGAACCATGATCAATGAAACCAATATGGCTAAGCATTTCTTGGCAGAAGCAATAAACACCGCGTGTTATATTCAGAATAGAATCTCTATAAGACCTATTCTAAATAAGACTCCTTATAAATTGTGGAAGAACAGAAAGCCCAACATTTCATATTTCCATCCTTTTGGATGTGTATGTTTTATTCTGAATACTAAAGATCATCTTGGTAAGTTTGATTCTAAAGTACAAAAGTGTTTCCTTCTTAGATATTCTGAACGCTCTAAAGGCTACAGAGTATACAATACTGAAACATTGATTGTAGAAGAATCAATCAATATCAGGTTTGATGATAAGCTTGGTCTTGAAAAACCAAAGCAGTTTGAGAATTTTGCAGATTTTGATATTGATATATCAGAAGCAGTAGAACCAAGAAGCAATGCTGCAGAAGCTAGAAGTCTCAGAAGCAATGGATCAGAAGATCAAGTTGCTGCATCTTTAGAGAATCTCAGGATTTCTGAAGAGCCAACAGTCAGAAGATCACCTAGACTTGCTTCAACTCATTCAGAAGATGTGATCCTTGGAAAGAAAGATGATCCTATCAGAACAAGAGCATTCCTCAAGAACAATGCTGAATGTCAATTAGGTCTGGTTTCTCTGATCGAGCCAACTTCTGTTGATCAAGCTCTAGAAGATACAGACTGGATAATTGCCATGCAAGAAGGGTTAAATCAGTTCACAAGGAATGATGTTTGGGATCTTGTTCCAAGACCTAAAGGATTCAATATTATAGGAACAAAATGGGTTTTCAGAAACAAGCTGAGTGATAAAGGTGAAGTAGTAAGAAACAAAGCCAGACTGGTGGCTCAGGGTTATAGTCAGCAAGAAGGGATTGACTATACAGAAACCTTTGCACCAGTGGCCAGGAGTTTGCTGAGTCTATGCAGGCTGAATTTGAAATGAGCATGATGGGAGAACTCAAGTATTTCCTTGGGATTCAAATCAACCAAACTTCTGATGGAACATATGTTCATCAAACGAAGTATGTGAAAGAACTTCTGAAGAAGTTTAATCTTTCTGACAGTAAAGAAGCCAAAACTCCTATGCATCCAACATGTGTCCTAGGTAAGGATGAGGTAAGTAAGAAGGTAGATCAGAAGTTGTACAGAGGTATGATTGGATCTCTTCTATACCTAACTGCTTCTAGACCTGACATTCTCTTCAGTGTTTGTTTGTGTGCTAGATTCCAATCAGATCCGAGAGAATCTCATTTAACTGCGGTTAAGAGAATTCTGAGGTATCTAAAAGGTACTACTAATGTTGGTTTAGTTTACAGAAGATCCAAAGATTACAACTTAGTAGGATTCTGTGATGCTGACTATGTTGGAGATAGAATTGAAAGGAAGAGCACTTCTGGAAGTTGTCAATTTCTTGGAAGTCACCTGATCTCATGGTACAGCAAGAAGCAAGCTACTATTGCTCTCTCAACAACAGAAGCAGAATATGTTGCTGCTGCTGGTTGTAGCACACAAATGCTCTGGATGAGAAGTCAGCTAGAAGATTATCAGATATATGAGAGTAACATTCCTATTTTCTGTGATAATACTTCTGCTATATGTTTATCTAAGAATCCTATCTTACATTCAAAAGCTAAACATATTGAGATTAAACATCATTTCATAAGGGACTATGTTCAGAAGGGCGTTATATCTTTAAACTTTGTGGATACAGACCATCAATGGGCTGATATCTTTACAAACCCCTTGCTGAAGATAGGTTTAAGTTCATTCTGAAGAATATCAGTATGGATTTATGCCCAGAATGAGAAGATGAGAAGATCTTATGTATGAGTCTCTTCTGAAATGAGATTGGAGTAGTCTGTTATAAGAAGTTCTGATTGTGATCAATTAGAAGTAGTGATTCTGTTATTACTAACGTTTCATTGTCTAAGTTGACTCAGAATCTCTTTAAAAGTAAAACAGCTGTAACTGGCTATCCAGATGGTAAACACGTGTTCACTATTTCTGGACAAGCGTGCATGCAGTTGAGGGGACGCTTACTTAGGTAACTGTGCTAATCACTTCTTTTGTCATTATTATCTCTCCTCACGTCATGTAACATTAAATGCCACTCATCATTTTAGTTTCTTTTTATACCCTTCAAACGTTTCGTTTCCCTCTATTTATTTCTCTCTCTCTCTCTCCCTCTCTCTCTCTCTCTCTCTCTTTATCTGCATTTTGCATAAATCCTAGTTTATTCATCTTCAACCTAGCATTCACCATGAATTCGTCTTCAAGTTCCTCTCAAGAGGTTTCTCCACTGAAAACTCGCTACATTCCTCCATCAGAAATGGAAGTTTTGTGTAAATCTTCTGTGGACTCTGATGACTTGGGTGCTTATGGTTTCAAACCAAAATCGAAGATGAAGGCTCAAGGGTGGTCGATCTATTTGAATAGAACGATTGGAAGGGTTGTCTGGTTCCAAGTTGAGAAACAAATCTCGGGAATCGCTGAAATTGATTTCAAGACGGATCTCTCAAGATTCCAAGAAGTCTCAAGTCAGATCTCTTATGTGATGTTGTTATCAACATTTATCCAAAGGAAGAAGACTTTCTTGAGATATTGGATGAAGTTAAGGATCATGTTCTTGACTTCTATGTTAAGGGAAAGCCCCGTTTGAGACATTAACTCTCTTCCTGTGAACTGTCTCTCACTTCCTCCTTGAATTCATGCATCTCTCCTACAGTGGAGGTTCTAGTCTGGACAGGCATGCAGAGAACGCCGCAGGGATTCATGATATGCTAGCTAAGATTATGACTAGGCTAGGGTTGTAGTTCTTAAGGTCGTTGTAGTTTTCTTTCCTTGTTGCATCTATATTCTGCGTACATCTTTTGTAATTCTGTTTGCTTAATCAATGAAAAGTTTGATTCTAGTTCTTTCCTTTGTCGTTTACTACATCTGAATCTCTTATATTCTTTTTGATGTTATGACAAAAAGGGGGAGAAAATATATGATAAATGATCTGATTAATATTATCAGTTACCTGGTAAAAAGACCCCACATTACTAACAGAACTTGCAAAGTTCTATGTTTCTAAGTTATGTTGTTGCAGGAATTGAAGATTCAAGATCAACATTAGAAGCAACAAGATAATCAAGTTCTTGGATTCTTGAAGCAAGCTGAGTGCTATGAAGCTTCAGAATCAGAAGCAAGAAGGAAGAATGTTCAGATATTCTGATGATAGAATATGATCTGAAACATTATGTCTATATGTTCTGATACATTCTATATGGCTTATATGGCTCTGATACATATTATGTGTTCTGAAACATATTTTATGTTCTGATTCATTCATCCTGACTTTTGTCGTTTAGTTTTGTTCTGTAACATTTTAGGATGTAGAGATGCTCTGATGATGCTCTGGTACATTCAACAATGTTCTGATACAATCTAGCATGAAGTGATGAAAGAAGAAATTCAAGCTCTGGAGCTGTCCAAATGGAAGCAAGAATCAGAAGCTGTGAATGTTCTGAAGATCTAAAGAAATTCAAGTTCTGAAGCTGTCCGATGGAAGCAGAAGTCAGAAGCTGTGAATGTTCTGAAGATCAAAGAAATTCAAGTTCTGAAGCTGTCCGATGGAAGCAGGAATCAGAAGCTGTGAATGTTCTGAGGATCTAAAGAAATTCAATGTTCTGAAGCTGTCCTGTGGAAGCAGAAATCAGAAGTCATGAATGTTCTGAATATCAAGCACTGTGAACGTCTCTACTGAAATACTCAGGGAAGTCTTTTATTTATAAAATTCTTCTAGTATTAATTTCAGGGGGAGATTATTCATGTCAGGGGGAGATTGTTAATCTCAGAGGGAGACATATTCACATGCTTATGCTATAGCTGTGTAAATTGTCTTTAGCCGTCCGTTCTTTCTGATCGCAAATTCATATCATTTATATATGTTCTGTCATCATCAAAAAGGGGGAGATTGTTAGAACAAGATTTGTTCTGATCAATATTCTTAGTTTTGATGATAACAAGGATATGAATTTTGTGTGAGATGATGTGGTACTCTAATACATTGCAATTTCCTTTTCAGGAAATATATAAGGAGTATGCACAAATCAGCGCTCAGAAGCTTTGTCTCAGAAGGTTCAGCATGCAACATCAGAACATGGTCTGGCAAGACATCAGAAAATGGTCAAGGCAGAATCAGAACATGGGTCTATGGAAGCATCAGAAGAACTTGAGATCAGAAGCAGAAGCACTGAAGTTCTCATGGTATCACGCTCAGAAGCACTTCAAGGTCAAAAGACAAGAAGATGCTTTGCACCAAGCTGTTTGACTCTGATGATATTCAAACGTTGTATACACAAACATCAGATCAGAAGAAAGTACAGGTGGCAGGCTACGCTGACTGACAAAAGGAACGTTGGAAGCTATTAAAGGCAACGTCAGTAGACACAGCGTGAACAAGGCTCGAGGTAGTTGACAAAAGCGTGAAACATTAAATGCAATGCTGTACAGAATACACAAAGCATTAAATGCTCCCAACGGTCATCTTCTCAAACGCCTATATAAATGAAGTTCTGATGAGAAGCAAGGTTAACGATTTTGAAAGAACTTATTCTGAAAAACTTGCTGAAACGCTGTTCAAATCAAAGCTCAAAAACTTCATCTTCATCAAAGCTCACTACATTGCTGTTGTAATATATTAGTGAGATTAAGCTTAAACGTTAAGAGAAATATCACTGTTGTGATTATAGCTTTTCAGAAGCATTTGTAATACTCTTAGAATTGATTACATTAATTTGTAAGTAACTAGAGTGATCAAGTGTTGATCAGGATACTTTAGGAAGTCTTAGCTTGTGTCTAAGCAGTTGTAATTAGAGTGATCACGTGGTGGTCAGGATACTCTAAGAAAGTCTTAGCTTGTGTCTAAGCATTTGTTCCTAGAGTGATCAGGTTGTGATCAGGATACTCTAGAAGACTTAGTCGTGGGCTAAGTGGAAAACCATTGTAATCTGTTGCGATTAGTGGATTAAATCCTCAGGTGAGGTAAATCACTCCGTGGGGGTGGACTGGAGTAGTTTAGTTAACAACGAACCAGGATAAAAATAACTGTGCAATTTGTTTTTATCGTTCAAGTTTTTAAGACTACACTTATTCAAACCCCCCTTTCTAAGTGTTTTTCTATCCTTCAGAACTCTATCCATAACAAATAATGTTTCAGAAGAGGGTGGTTGAGAGGGTGGTTGAGAGGACTCAGCTTCATGATCTGAGTCTAAAACCACAACAACAGGATCAGAAGTTGGATTGGGTTTACGGGGATATTGTTTCATAAGGTTGGTGAAAGAATCAGAATCAGATGGTTCAGAAGATGAAGATGAGAAATTGCATAACACAGCAGTGTTTACAAGAGTATAGTTGAGATGTGGAGGAGGTTGAGAAGTGGATATATTTGCGTGAGGAGGAATGGTGGTGTTTAGGGGTGTGGCTTCAAAGATTGGTTCAGAAACTGGGGGATCAGAATCAAGAATAGGCGTAGTGCCTTTAGACTTGGGTGAAGGAGGAGGGGTGAGAACTTTGGTGGTTGGAGATGGTTTAGCAGGGGCTTTTTCTGGTTGAATTTCTGGGTTAGCTTCGATTGATACATTCTTCGAATTAAAAACAGGAGCAGAGTCAGGTTCAGAAATTACAATACCTGAAGGTCGTTGCTTCTTCTTAGCAGGTCCTTATCCAACTGTCTTCCTCTTCTTCTCCTTCTGTATCAGTACCTTCTTCTTTCTTTTTAAATCTTCCTTCTCCTTTTCCACTTCCTTCTTCTTTTCTTTTTCAACTTCTTTCTTCTGCAGCTTCTTCTCTTCTTCCTTCTTTTCTTCAGCTTTCTCCTCTTCCTTCTTCTCTTCATTGATTGTTGGAAGATCCAACTTTCTTTTTGTTCTTTTTTCTTGCTCAGGCACTACTTCTAGAACATGATCAGCAGTTGTGAGAGCTTTCTTCTTGCTTATCCAAATAGGATCACAATCAGAACCAGCTTCCCTGTGCATAGCAATATAGTGGACAATAACTTCTAGACGTTCATTCCTGAAGAACAACTCAAAATCTGCCAGAACAGGACCTCTTCTGGACCTAACTTCTGTGTTTACTTGAGGAGTAGAATCAATAGACTTGATTATGCCCATTTTCTTCAGAGTATGAGCATTCAGAGTATTTCCAATAATGGTGTAAGGATTATTGATGATTCCAGCATTCTCCAGATTCTCAACTATTTTTGTTTGCACCAGAAGATTTGTGATTATCCTTCCAAAAGGAATAACGTTCCTCTTTGTGTTTGGATACTGCAGCCTGTTTTCTTCTCTAGAATCATTCACAGCATGCCACATGTGATTGAAAATGATGAAGGCAAGATCCACCTTGATTTGTTGACCAATACAATATATAATGTATTGTTGGTCCTTGTTTATGAAGTTTGATGAACTTGTTGATTTTTTGTGGTAGAAGCAACCCAGAAGGATCTTAGTCCATACCTTGTATATATTTTTCAGATCCTTAACTTCCTTTGACTTCTTTCCATTCTAAAAGATTTCAGCATAAACAACATCCCAATCAGTTCTAGGAGTTGATTCAGTAACGCCTTCAACATTCATCAACCCAAACAACTTCCTTATGAGGGGTTCTATAATTGAGAAGAGTTCACCATGAACTATGGAGAGAATTGCTCTAGGCATAACGGTTGCATGAACCCATAATTCTTTCACTAAGTCTGGATAGACTAGTCCACACAGATCATAGAATAGAGGTCCCCAACCTTGAAACACCATATTCTCTGTAAGATGAACATCATGTTTTTCCAGATTATCAAAATCTACCATCAACTCGCAGATAACTTCCAACTGATCAAACGGAATCAAACATGTTTTATGGGGAACAAGTTGTTGCTCTTGATCTTGTTCTTGTTGATGTTGTTGTTGAGAAGACGAACCAACATTTTGATTTGAAGGGGAAGCCATTGAAGCACTTCTGAGATTACTGGGTTTCTTTTTAGGGTTTGAGAAGAGAGAGAACAGGTGACAGAAACGTATAAGACTAGAGTGTAATACGGTGGGAGAACTGACTTTTTGAAATGTCGCAGTAAGCAAGAGTCGCCACCGACTTTTATTTTATCCAATTTATAGAAAGGCTAAAAGAACAGAAAAATATCTTTTAAAGAGATTTTGAATTCGGGGGGCAAGTTATACAAAGGGAAGGTTTAAAGCACCCTTCGTATCCATGGTTATCCATGGGCTCTTAATTGCTTAGCTCACTTTTGAATTATTTGAAATGTTTAAAGTGTGTTTAGAAAAGATTTTTGAATAAGGACTTTAGCTTGTAAAATAAGCGTAGCCTTTTCGAAGGTTTTTGAAAGAGGAAAGCTGAATTTAAACCAGAGCAAGCAATTAAGAGGTAATTACCCTTAAATTATAAAAATTCGTTCTTTTAGCTTTTCAGGGCTATCCATACCATAGGAGAGTAGGAAGCCCTTTTATTGGATGTAAAGGGTCATCGGAGTTATCGTTCACCATAAGACTGACCCTGCCATAAAGAGGGCAGGTAGTCTAAGGGAAGGATATAATAGTCATTTAAGGCAACATGCGAGGATACCTTAGAAATGGGACAAATCATCTTTACCGAGGCAACATCGAGGGAAAAAATTGATGATGAATGAACTGAGGGCAACATTTTCTTTAGGTATCCTCGGAATCGAGGGACTTGACTATTTTAAAGGCATAATTCGTAAGGC
The DNA here is from genome assembly GCF_029867415.1 of Vicia villosa. NCBI lineage: Eukaryota > Viridiplantae > Streptophyta > Magnoliopsida > Fabales > Fabaceae > Vicia > Vicia villosa. Next base: position 219,027,155 of record NC_081180.1, on the reverse strand, counting down.
AACAAGGCAACATTAATAAGGCAACAGGCAACAAGAGAGGTTACCCTAAAGTGTGTGTGTGTGGCACAATCAGGTGGTTTAATTCAGATATTTTATCTTGTAAAATTAGTGATTCTATGTTCAATTCAGGGTTGCACTCCCTAAGGTTAATAACCACAACAATTAATATCACGGCGGAATAAAAGGCAGAAAAATAAAATCCTACGCCATTACAATAAACACCTATGGGGAAGGGGAAAGCAAAAGAAAAAAGAAAATAATTAATTTATGGTAAATGGCTTAAGCTTTCATGATCTTTGATAAACCCTGAAAAATCAAGAATGAAGAAGAGAAAGGTTAGTGCATTAAAGATCGACAACCCTAATTTACCAGAATAAATAAGGGTTAGAACCATAACATATGAAAAATTAATAATTTAAATAAACATTAAAGGTTAAGAAAATCGAGAGTTCAATTAAATATAACAATTAAATAATTATTGGATTAAATCCTAATTATTTAATTGATTAAAAGTATATGTGAAAATAATATTGAATTTTGAATATATAAACAATTATTAATAGAATTATGAAAAGTCGAGTTTTCGATAAAAAATAAATAATTATAAAATTATTATATAAAAAAATTAATTTGTTAGAATAGATAAAAACAAAAAACAATTATAATAGAAGAAGAAAAAAAGAAATAAACAAAAAGTATTTATGTAATTAAAAATTAAAAAAAAATTGAAAAAAACTTAGCTTTTGATCCAGCGTGGCAAGCTCAGGGATGTCTATGATGGACTTGCGTGTTTGGAAGCGTTAGATCAGATGCTGGGATGACCTGATGGTTACTGAACGAGGGCACATCTAAGACGCCTCCATGTCATGCGCACAAGATCTTGAAGTTTGTTAATTTATCAAAGAAATAGTAAAGAGACGGGGATCGAACCCACTTCCTATAAATCACCAACGAAATCATCAAGCCAACTGGTCCTCACGCTCCATTTGTTTAAGACATGCAATGGTTAGTTAATATAAAACAAATAACATGAATAAAAGATAAAAACAGCGCGTGATTCAAATGAGCCAATAGTAACATGACACATCTTCATCTTCCTCATGAGACCTGCAAATTGTTTCTCAGTTTCGCTACGAATTAGTTGCGGCCTTGTTTGAAGCTAATTCACCTGTACCAATCAAAACTTCATACAAGCCACAAAAATTTATCGCGAATATATGGATGCATTCGTCTAACACTCACGAGCGTGATGGGACCTGCAATTTCACCCAATTTTGCCCAGAAAAAAAAGCCCTCTTTCGAGCTCCTAAACCCTAACAATGGCGGATGACTCATACAAGCATATAAATACAATTAAACTTCATCAATCATAACATCACGATAAACACATATACACAACCAAAATTCATTTAAAATGCATGGAATAACGTAATCGATTTAAGAGAAATTTGATCAAACCGTGAAGGAATTGAAGGTGATTCTGAATGCTTCAAGGCTTGCCAAGGATTAGGAAATGATCAGTGATACTCTGAGAATGTGTTGGAATGTTGAAATCCCCTTGAACTAATCCAAATCTCCAAGAACAATTTCAATTTTTCTTTGAAACTTGTGAACTCGGGTTAGGGTTTGTGAGGCTGCAAAAAACGTCCCCTAGTGATCTGCAATGCTGATGCTCTTATAGGAGAATGATTTTAGGTTAAAAACCTGGACCAAATCTTCTTGAATCAATTACTTGAAATTTGACTTCAATATGATTTTAAAGTTCTATTTTTGCCAAATTACATATCCAATCTTCAACAAATTTTTTTGCACGAAATTACATGGAAAATATTCTATTTAATTCATTGAATTTGATTGGAAATCAAATCCAAATCAACTGTTTTCCATAATTCCTTGAATATTTGATTTTAATTGCTTTGTAAATGAATAAAAATTCATATAAAATCAAATAAATTATATAATTTCGTGGAAATTGTCTTTTGGATCTTGGATATCTTGAGGATGAAGATTGGGCCAAAAAAGATTGGGTCCCGTTGCAAAACAATTCATTTTGGAGCCTATTATTTCACATTTTTTCCTTTAAAATGGTCCAACTTTGACAAGGCATATCTCCCTCAATTTTTAAGATATAGAGGAGTTCTAGGACTTTTTGGAAAGCTCAAGATGTCCTGTACAAGCCAATTTGGAATCTTTTTTCCATTTGAGGATTTTATCCTGATGATATGGGTTTTGACAAAAAACTGCTTTTGGTTGACTTTCAAAAAGGACCTATAATCTTTTGATCCATATCTCTCAAATGAAGCATTTTTATTCTTGGCATGTGAGAGACAAAGTTGTAGAGAGTTCAATTTTCTTCAAAATGAGATATTGATGGGAAATTTTTGATGTTCCATGTGAAAGTTATGGCTGGTCAAAGTTTAGTTGACTTTAGGTAAAAAAACCCTAATTTAGAAACTTTGGGTTTTGTTGATTTCTGAACTTTCCTTGATGAATCATGATCAATCCTTAATCAAATGATGAATGATACTTCAAAATAAGGATGTTAACAAAAAATCAGGAATTTTGACTGTACTTTGACCACAGTTGACTTTTAGGTCAAACTAGTCGACTATTGACTTTCTGAGCAATTGACTGGGCAATCCTTGGAATTGAAGCCTGAATTTTGTCATCGAGATAGTTTGAAAAATCATAAGCCTTATGAAATCCCTTAGAGACCATAATTCATTCATTTTATACAGAGAATTCAAAACCCTAGTTCAGGAGGTCATTGTCTAGGAGAGTGTGCCCTTGAGTGTTGAACTTTGGTATGAGTTTTGGAAGGTGAAATGAGGTGAGCAAATTTTGGGGTGTGACATAGAGAATGATGAATGTGTGAAAAGAGTAAAAGAGATTATGAGAGGTTTTTAAATAGGCACGAATTTGAAACAAAATGCAATTAAATTCTGAGAATGAACAGTTACAGAATGCAGAGAATCAAATGCATTTAATGTTGAGTGACGTTAGGAGAAAATGTGATATTTGAAATGATTTGCACAGTTAACTAGGGTGGCGTCTCATCAACTGCACGCATGCTTGTCCCTTCAGAATGAACACGTGTTCATCATCTAGAATAGCTGGTGACAGCTGTTTTGCTTTAAAAGAAATTCTGAATTAACTTAGACATATGAAACGTTAGCAATAATAGAATCATAATATCTAAATGATAAACAAGTTCAAAATATCTGATAAGAAAATAAATAAGCATCTCAAATCTAATCCATATATCAGATTTTCTCATCCTTTCATTCTGGGCATAAATCCATACTGATATTCTTCAGAATGAACTTAAACCTATCTTCTGCAAGGGGTTTTGTGAAGATATCAGCCCACTGATGTTCTGTATCCACAAAGTTTAACGAAAGAACACCCTTCTGAACATAGTCCCTAATGAAGTGATGTTTGATCTCAATATGTTTAGCTTTGGAATGTAAGATAGGATTCTTAGATAAACAAATAGCAGATGTATTATCACAGAATATAGGAATGTTACTCTCATATATCTGATAATCTTCTAGCTGACTCTTCATCCAGAGCATCTGTGTACTACATCCAGCAGCAGCAACATATTCTACTTCTGTTGTAGAGAGGGCAATTGTGGATTTCTTCTTGTTGTACCAAGAGATCAGATGATTTCCCAAAAACTGATAGCTTCCAAAAGTACTTTTCCTTTTAACTCTATCTCCAGCGTAATCAGCATCACAATATCCTACTAAGTTGTATTCTTCAGATCTTCTGTAGACTAAACCAACATTAGTAGTACCTTTCAGATACCTCAGAATTCTCTTAACAGCAATTAAGTGAGATTCTCTAGGATCTGATTGGAATCTAGCACACATGCATACACTGAATAAAATATCAGGTCTAGAAGCAGTAAGATACAGAAGAGATCCAATCATACCTTTGTAGAGCTTCTGATCTACCTTCTTACTTACCTCATCCTTACCTAATACACACGTTGGATGCATAGGAGTCTTTGCTTCTTTGCTTTCTGAAAGATTAAACTTCTTCAGAAGTTCTTTCACATACTTGGTCTGATGATAAACATAAGTTCCTTCAGAAGTTTGATTGATCTGGATCCCAAGGAAATACTTGAGTTCTCTTATCATGCTCATTTCAAACTCTGCCTGCATAGACTTAGCAAACTCCTTTCCAAGTGTAGCATTAGATGTTCCAAATATGATATCGTCAACATAAATTTGGCAAATTAAAATATCCTTTTTAAAGGTTTTACAGAAGAGAGTTGTATCCACTCGTCCTCTAGTGAAACCATTATCCAGAAGGAAAGAACTTAATCTTTCATACCAAGCTCTGGGAGCTTGCTTCAGGCCATATAATGATTTCTTTATTTTGAAAACATGTTCTGGAGTGTCATACCCCAAAATTTGCCCATCATATTTACTCATATTTCAGTCTATCTGACTTTCAAATGCTCAAAGATATACAAGGAGGAAGCATGCAGTCCCTCTCCTAAACAACAACCCTCAAACAAGGGTTGTGATCTTCTCAAAGTATAATCAGTTTCTGACACCTAAAGTGGACTTCATAGCTTCTCATATGCCTCAAAGTATCCTCATGCCAAGTTTCAAGCTCTGATTCTTAAGATTGCTCAGTCAACTGATCAAACGGTCAACAGTCGATCCATTTGACCTAAAAGTCCGCTATGGTCAAACCACAGTCAAAATTCCTGATTTTTTGGTCAACATCAAGGATATGAAGTCACATTTATCATTTTATCGAGGGTTGATCATGATTCATCAAGGAAAGATCAGAAATCCACAAATGACCAAGTTACTAAATTAGGGTTTATAGGAGAAAGTCAACCCAACTTTGACTGATCATATCTCTTTCATACTTTATCAGAAATTCCCAAACCAAAGCCTATTCTCAAGGAAATTTCACTCTCTACAACTTTTATGTTGGGCCCAAGGTCAAGAAATGCTTCCGCATAAGAGATATAAGTCAAAACATTACAGGTCCTTCTAGAAGATCGCAAAAAAACTGTTTTTTGTCAGGAGCAATATCATCGAGATAAAATCTCCAAATAAAAAATATGTTCCAAAGTGGCTTGTAGAGGACATCTTGGACTTTCCAAAAAGTACTAGATCATCTCCATATGATAAATATTGAACGAGTTATGGCTCGCACAAGTTGGTCGATTTTTGAGAATTACATGAAGCCCTAAGTGATGAAATTTATATTTTTGAGTATTGGGCCCATGAATTGGTATTATCCACGTGACTACTAAGCCCAAAAGAGGTCCATTGGTCAAATATAACTATTTTTGAGATATTATCTTATTTATATTTGATTTTATTCAATTAATTTCAAATAAAAAATCAAATAAAATCCTAAAATAGTTATATGATGATTATTTCTTTTTATTAATTCAAATCAATTCAAATATCATCCAATGGTCAAGATTGAATAAGAAATATGCATAAAATAGCTTGGTGACCAAATTTAGAAAGATTTTATGTAAAATCTTTTTCAATCTCCATGTCACCAAATGATTCAATCTTAAGCCAAGCCCCAACCCTAATTCTATTCCATTATAAATACACACAACATTGGCAGGCCACCAGGGGACAAAAAAATCAGAGGCAAGGGTTAGGGTTTCAAGTCAAAAATTCACATAAAACTTGAATTTTTGCGTTTTCCTCAGAGCAGCCCTCAAAAACTCAAACTAGTCATTCCTTCGTTCTCAACTGACATCAAAAGGAAGGTAAGTATCAAAGCTTGGTCCCTTAGACATGTATAGCCTCATTCCCATGGTATTCATATGCATCCATTCTTTGCATTTGTCGTTTTACGTATGGATGGCTATTTCTATTTAATCTAACCATTCAATCAAGTTTGTAGCTTGTGTTAGAAGAGCTTTGACCTATCACATGCAAGGTTTGGAGCCGGAATCGCTAAGCACCATGATTAGGGCATGATGCATCAATGGCGTCGGGTTCATACTTACGATGGTTTTTAGGAAAAACTAATACCACCACTGAATTCCTGGGGGTCAGTTTAGGGGGGCAGGGAACTCTTGTTGCTTTTATTTCCGTTAATTTGCAGGTATGAAGGTCGCAGCCATGGAGGCATAGGACCTGCGGAAAAATCTGCAGGTAAAGCTGCACCTATTTTCGCAAATAAATTCGCAGCCTCCGAGGAAGAAGACGATGAATAGGGGCTTGGGGAAAGTGGAGAGTTGCGTGGCATTCCCTGGTTGGTGAGTGAAAGAGTGGTGTTCTCTCTCCAACGCGATTGGCCAGTCAAGATTCTCCCTACGATTCCATTGGCTAAGGCATGCGCGTGGGGCCCAGTTTGAGTTTGTTTTGACCTTTTGCCATTGAATATTGTTATTGTATATTTATTCTTAGTATTGATTAATTAACAACAAATCAAAAGCAGCACAGATGGCAAGGAGAAGATATACATTCCCCTGAAAACCTGGGTTCGAATCGAGGTTCTAACAAATTTTTTTTTAGAAATTTTTTCTAGCCGATCCGGTACATCCAGCAAGCCCAGACTTATCATGCACCTCAATGCTAGCCATGGGATCAACGCCAGCGCAAGATCCAACACTCCAGGAGCGCAAGTCCACCATGGACCTTAAACACTCAGCCATACAGAATCAGAGCTAAGTGTCCTTTATTTTTTATTTATTTTTTTCTTTCTCTTTTTTTTTTTAATTTTAATTACATAATTTTTTTTCATTTGTTTATTTTCTTTTTACCTCTTTTATTATAATTTCTTTTTTATCATTTTATTTTTAAAACAAATTATTTTTTACCTAATGATTTTATAATCACTTACTCTATTTAATCAAAAATCCGATTTTTCTTATAACATTAAAAATATTTTTTTAAGCTAATAATTATTTTGGGGTAATAATTTAATTTTAGGCTAATTAAATTTATTTTATGCCTTAAACCCTAATTCTATCATGATCACTAATCACTGTTGTGGGTAGGTGTTGCCCATTAACCCTCAAGATTTAGAATTTATCACCATAAAAAACTAATTGTCTTGCTAACTGTAATACAGTGAACTGACTTTTTATTCGGAATGTTGCGGTAAAGCAAGAGTCGCCACCGACTTTTATTTTATCCAAACAAGTTAGAAAGGCTAAAAGAAACAGGAAAAACCTTTTAAATAAAATAGGGTTCGGGGGGTAATTATGCAAAGGGAAGGTGTAAGGCACCCTTTGCATCCATGGTTTTCCATGGGCTCTTAACTGCTTTGCTCTTTGTTTGAAAAGAAATGTAGAAGAAAAAGAATAAGGACTTTAGCTCGTAAATGAGCGTAGCCCTTTTGAAGGATTATGAGAAAGAATATGAAAAATATTTTAGAGCAAGGCAAAGCAATTAGGGGCAATTACCTTAAACTTAGATGATAGGTTTCTTTTAGCCTTTCAGGGTGAAAGGGTCTATCCTTGCCATGAGAGGGTAGGAAGCCTTTCGTTTGGATGTAAACGGGTCATCGCATTATCGTTCGCCATAAGACTGACCCATGCCATAGAGAGGCAGGTAGTCTAAGGGGAAGAATCAGAATAGCCTTTTTCGTAGGCAGCCAGAGGATACCTCAGCCTTTTCGTAGGCAACTTCCGAGGGTCGAGATCATTTTTTAGTGTATCGAAGGCAGCATCATTAGGGACCATGATCTTTAATCGAGGCAACATGGCTGAGGTATCCTCGTATTCGAGGGACTGGCTATTCTGCAAAGAAACACAAGGCAACAAGGCAACAGGTAACAAGCAACAGGCAACATAGAGGTTTACCCAAAAGTGTGCGTGTGTGCACCAATCACGTGATTATGTTCAGTTATATTATCTTGTAAATTTACGTGATGCTAATTCAGTTAACAAGTTGCACTCCCTAAAATTACTAACCACGCAGTTTAATATAAACAGTAATAATGGGGGAAGGGAAATTGCAACCAGCGGAGGAGAGGGGAATTGAAACCAGCAGGATAAAATAAAACAAATAGGTTTGAAACAAGTAATAATATAATTGAGATTAGGGTTTAGGGTTACCGATACTCGACGCTTTGGCAATTGACAAACCCTGAAAAGCGGGAAAAAATGGCGAGCAAAAAACAAGGTGAGTGTATAATCGATTCGGAGGCGAACATTGCCAACCCTAATAAAAAAATAAAAGATAAAGAAATTAAGAATAAATAAATAAAAAGGTACTTAGCTTTGCATTTTGAATTTGATCTGACATGGTTGGCGGTCGGAGGAAGCCTCGGGGTTAATCCTGAAAAATGGCAAAGGCAAAGGCAAGAAAATGGATGAGTGTATACACGATTCAAAGAGATTTTAAAGGGTAAGCCCTAAAAATAAAAGGGGAACAAAATAGACTTTAAAATAAATTAATACTTAGCTTCGTATTTGCGTGGCGCGTAGTCGGAGTGTATTTAATAATAACCCTGAAAAGAAAATACACAAAAAGATATTTTTTCAGTGTAGGGAATGATTTTCGTAAACCCTGATTAGGGTACGAATTAAATAAAGAATAAAAGATCGATTTAATTAATTATTGGTTTTTTAACCTAATTAATTAAATCGATTGAGAAAATAAATTCGATTAAATATATGACATTCTCATAAATTTAATAAAAAAAATTATGATTTAATAAGTTATTTAAAACTATTTTAGATTAATTTAAAATAAACAAAACTATCAATTAAAATAAAAGATTTTAATTTTATTATATATTTTATGGAAAAAGGAAATAATTAAGAAACAAAAATATTTTTTTTTATAAATAAAACAATATTTATAAATAATATACATAATAATAATAATAATAATAATAATAATAATAATAATAATAATAATAAAAACAAGTGCTATATAATTAAAAAGAAAAAAATTTAAGGAACTTAGCGTTTGATCAGGTGTGATGCGCCTCTGTGGGAGTATGGTACACCAGCGTATTCAGCAACGTTGGATGATCTTGGCCTCTAATCTGATGGTAGCAAAAGCATGGGCCCACCGTACGCATAAGCATGAGACGCACCGGATCCATGATTCTTTAAAAGTCTGACGCGCGCGAAAACATTTTGAATCCAGCCAATGAGTGTTTGCCACACTTCATCTTCTTCACCGGATCCCCTTGTAAATTTAGCTACGACCTCCGCTAGAGATTAGCTACGACTTGGGTTCGTAGCTATATCACTTGTACCTGCAAAAACTTCAAACCAGCATAGAAATTCTTCGCGACCTAACCATCATGATCGTCCAGGTTCCAGGAATCCGAATCCACCTGCAATTTCATGTGATTTTTCCTAGACTCTAAAGCCCTCTTTCAAGGTGCCAAACCCTAACTATGGTGGTTCTCGAAACAAGCAAGCAACAGTCCAATTAATTATCCAGAAACAACAAGCACATCTCGGTTATTAATTATATGCAACCAAAAACAATTTATGCATCATGAATAATGGTATGCGAATTCAAGAAAATTTGGACAAACCGAGGCTTATTACAGGTGATTCTAGACTCGTTGATTGAAGGTGAAGACCTGGATAGCTTCCAAATACCTTCAGGAACGTATTGGGATCAATGAGATACCCTAAATTTGCTTGTCTCCTGGAATCCGAATGTGACTTTTTCTTCAATTTTTGGAGGAATTCAGGGTTCTTCTGGCAAGTCAAAATCGTGAACCTTTGCCTTTGGTTTGTTTGGATATCTATAGGGACTGATTAGGGTTAATCAAAACCAAAGCAAATCTTGTTAAATCTTTGATTGCCTTTGAAGAAAAATTTGATTGAATTTGTTCAAGAATATTTCTAATTATGGCTAATTGATCCAATCTTTTTCCCATAATCATGTGAACGAAATTCCCTTGTTTGTGAGGCCTAAATGATGATTGGGATTGGTTATGAATGAATCCCCAATCATATTTTTAATTTTTCTTTTGATTATTTGATTTAAATTATATTTTTAATGAAATAAAAATTCAATAAAAAACAAATAAGTGACAATAATTCGTGGAAAATGAATTTTAGGTCTTGAATAACTTGTGGATCAATTTTGAATGAAAATATCTTGGGCCTCTTTGCAAAAAATCCAAATTCTTTCACATTTTTCATCCAAAATAACCCAACTTTGACAAGGCCTATCTCTCTCAATTTTTAAGGTATGGAAGTGTTCTAGGACTTTTTAGAAACCTTAGAGGGTCCTCTAACCAGTGTCTTTGGTCCCGTATCAAAATCATTTTCCATGCTCCTTGTGTATCCTTTTGAAAAAATGACTTTTTGTTGACTTTTGAAAAGGACCTATAATGTTTTAGTCCATATCTCTCAAATGAAGCATTTTTAGACTTGGCATGTGAGAGACAAAGTTGTACAGAATCAAATTTCCTTCAAGATGAGCTTTGGATGAAAATTTTTGGATGTTCCATGTGAAAGTTATGGCTGGTCAAAGTTCAGTTGACTTTTCCTATACAAAACCCTAATTTAGAAACTTTTTGATTTGTTGATTTTTGATCTTTCCTTGATGAACCATGATCAATTCTTGATCAAATGGTGAATGATACTTCAATATGAGGATCTTGACAAAAAATCAGGAGTTTCGACTTTACTTTGACTACAGTTGACTTTTAGGTTAACTTAGTCGACTGTTGACTTTCTGAACAAATGAGTGGCCAATATTTTGAATTGAGACTTGATACTTGTTATAGAGATAGTGTGAGATATTGAGCCATATGAGACGCCTTGGAGCCATTGATTCACTGATTTTCCTTTGAGCAGACCAAACCCTAGTTTCAGAGCCTTGCATAGGAGAGTGTGTCCTGGAGCTTTATGTAATGATTTGACTTTGTATAAGAGAACTAGTATGGGCAAATTTTGGGGTATGACACTAACCCTTATTGTTGATCATTCCTACACTGAAAATTTCCCTTTTTCTTTGTGCAGTTTTTCAGGGTTACCATCAGGGTTCGTCCGACTACGCGCCATATCAGATCAAAGATAAGTCCCTGATTCCATTCTTATTTATTTATTTTTGCCTTAATTTAAATATTTATTTTTGCCTTTTTGATTTAAAAATTGTGGTTTTATTTTCAATAATCAATGAACTGGCCATACACTCACCCCTTTGTGTTTATTTTTCCTTTTTCCAATTTTCAGGGTTAGCCAACCGTCAAAGCTCGATTAGTCGGTAACCCTAGAAATTCATCTTTTTTAATTTTCTTGCTTTAAATTATTACTTATGTCAAACCTCCTTGCTTTGGTGGGATTTTTATTATTGCCTTTTCCCCTTCCCCATGTTTCATCATGTAACTGCTTCGAGGTTGTATTGTTTTGCCTTGAAGGCACTTAAAACTGCATTATATTACTGCGTGGTTATTAATTTAGGGAGTGTGACCTTGAACTGAATCTAGAATCACTTAATTATAAGATAACTTATTCTGAATCTGATCACGTGATTGTTGCACCCATGCACCTTTTATGGTACCCCTCTTGTTGCTTGTTGCTTGTTGCCTGTTGCCTTGTGTTTTTAATGCAGAATAGCCAAGTCCCTCGAATACGAGGATACCTAAGCAATGTTGCCATCAGTTCATTCAAAGATCATAAGTCCCTAATGATGCTGCCTTAGATTCGCTAATATGATCTCGTCCCTCGAAGTTGCCTACGAAGTGCTGAGGTATCCTCCGGTTTCCTAAAAAGTAAATGGTTATTCTGATCCTTCCCCTAGACTACCTGCCCCTTTATGGCAGGGACAGTCTTGTGGAGAAAGATAATTTGACGACCCTTCAACCTCCAAATAAAAAGACTTCTCTACCCTCCTATGGTATGGATAGCCTTGAAAGGCTAAAAGAACATTTTTCATCTAACCAGGTAATTTGCCCCTAATTGCTTTGCTCTGGCTTAAATCTTTTTCTTACACTTTTTCATAAACCTTCAAAAAGGCTACGCTCATTTACGAGCTAAAGTCCTTATTTCTCTTCTTCTACATTTTTAAAACTTTTAGCTTCAAAACTAAAGAGCAAAGCAATTAAGAGCCCATGGAAAACCATGGATGCAAAGGGTGCCTTACACCTTCCCTTTGCATAAATTACCCCCCGAACTCAGTTTTTATTTAAAAGGTTTTTCCTGTTCTTTTAGCCTTTTCATTAATTTGGATAAAATAAAAGTCGGTGGCGACTCTTGCTATCCGCGACATTTCGATAAAGTCAGTTCACCGTATTACAGAACTGGCGACTCTGCTGGGGATGCTTTCGAATAAAAGAGGGGTTATGGTGGTGGTCGTTTTCTTTACCTCCCCGTTTCACTTGGGAGGACGGCACGCTAAACCCTTCACGCGAAATTTGGAAGGAGAATGCGCCCGTGATGGGATGAATTTTATTTCAGTTCTTCCTACGATATCACACGAACTTTCTTATTTGTCCTACGAGTAGGAAAGGGGAAAAAAGATCTCAACTAAACCCTAGGAGTTTGCTAAGTGTGGGGATTTCACCTAGACTAGAAATTCTGGAGTCCGGGGGGTCGGTTATACATAGGGAAGTGTTTAAACACCCTACATATCTGTAGTACTCTACAGGAACCTTCTCTGTGTCATTGTGATTGTGTTTGCTACTAATGATTGGGAAAGTTTCTCCTTTGTATTAGGAGAAGGAATTGAATTGATTTTAAAAGACAGACAGACAGACAAACTGACTATTTTTGGTATTTTATTAGCTCGCTGAGATTCCTTATGAACCTCATGCCTACATATCCCTAGTGGAAGTCAGAGCTTAATGTAGTTCGGGGAACTAACTAGGGAAATTAATTGTATTTGGGTGCCTTGTTTGAAGCTCAAGGTTGAAGCTTGGAATTAAATCTCTGTTTACAGTAAGGAGACATGAAATTATCTCTACAGAGAGGTATTTGTACTATTCTACCACAAACATTTAAAGGAGCGACAGAATAACTGAATTCATTTCATTCAAGAGGGGGACCTTACTTGTGTATGTGCAAGTATACCAGTCAAATGCCTCTTAAATGAAAGAAAGATGCTCATCCAAATTAGGGAAAGTTACCACATGTCTGGGTTTTACTGCCAGCTCATGCCTTTCAAAATCCTAAATGGGAGACTTGATTAAAATTGAAATGAAATGTTTGTTTGTTTGAATGTGGTAGAGTAGTAAAAATATCTCTCTATGGAGATAAGCTATGTCTATCTACTGTATAAAAGATTTGACTTTAGCTGGCTTGTATGAGGCCCAAGCTTGAGGCTTTTTTGATTGATTAATTAATTATTGACTCTGGGAGATGACTCCACTGGGGATTAATTACAGGGTATTTTTGTGTTCTGTACGAAGCCCAGAATTGAGGCTTACTCTACTTAGGGAGACTCTATTTATGTGCCTTGTACAAAGCCCAAGGTTGTGGCTGACTGTTGAGGATAATTGAATGAATGACTCTATTTTATATGCCTTGTACAAAGCCCAAGGTTGTGGCTGACTGTAGCTAGGGAAAAACACTATTTTCTGCCTTGTACAAAGCCCAAGGTTATGGCGGACTCTTAAATGAATTAAGTATGGATGACTATATGGGGAAAGATCCTAAGTGTTAGGAATCTTTGACACATGAAAGATATGGTTTATCTGCCTTGTACAAAGCCCAAGGTTGTGGCTACTGAGTGATGAAGGACTCACTGGGGAGACTCTATTATCTGCCTTGTACAATGCCCAAGGTTGAGGCTGACTCTTGACAGGGGAGTTTTATTGTTTGGGTGCCTTGTATGAAGCCCAAGGTTGAGGCTAACTGTTTTTGTTGGTTTTGACTCTACTGAGGAGGTTTTATTTATTAAAAGACTGTTTTTCTTTGGAAGCTAACCCTTTCCAGGGATTTTGACTCTATTGGTGAGTTTGTCTATTGAAAGACTGACTTTATCATATTTTTTGGAGGCTGACCCTTTCCAGGGATTTTGACTCTTTTGGGGAAATTATCTCCTAAGAGAAATGAATCTTTATTATTTTTTTAATTGACTTTGGAGGCTAACCCTTTCCAGGGATTTTGATTAAAATGAAGGAATGTGTGGAAGCTAACCCTTTCCAGGGATTTTGACAATTTTAGACAGATGTTGGAGGCTAACCCTTTCCAGGGGTTTTGATTAAAATGAAGGAATGTGTGGAAGCTAACCCTTTCCAGGGATTTTGACAATTTTAGACAGATGTTGGAGGCTAACCCTTTCCAGGGGTTTTTATTAAAATGAAGGAATGTGTGGAAGCTAACCCTTTCCAGGGATTTTGACAATTTTAGACAGATGTTGGAGGCTAACCCTTTCCAGGGGTTTTGACAATTTTAGACAGATGTTGGAGGCTAACCCTTTCCAGGGGTTTTGATTAAAATGAATGATTTGGGTAGCACTCCATTAATTATTAAGGGATGAAAGAATTGGCAGAAAGATTATCTAGTGAGACTTCTTGTTTAAAGCCCAAGATGAAGGCTGACTCAATGCTGAGGATGACCAAACATGGATCCTAGACTCTGCTAAGGAAGATTGATGAAGATAAGGGTGACAGAGACTGTCCATGTCTCTCATTCCAAAAAGTGTACTCAATGCAAAATTGAGACAAACTTAGCTTGTTTAAAGTCTGGTTTAAATTGGAAGAAACTCACCAGGGTAGGCTAAAAGGTGACTAAAGACCTGTTCCTATGTTTATAAGAAACCTGATGGGTCCTTGTATACAAGCTCAAGAGGAAGCTGGAAATGCTTTTAAGAAGCCTGTGGGTCCTTGTACAAAGCCCAAGAGGAGGCTAATCGAGGGTCCTTGTTATAGCACAAGAGAAAGCTATGTGGTTTTGAACTTATTTTGGCTCTAAGCAAATGGGTAAGAGGTTTCACCGGGAATAATTCCTCTTTGGGTGGATGTGTCCTATTATTTGGATTCTAAGGTTTTTGCCAAGATGTTTCACCGGGAATAATTCATCTTGGGGGTTTGAACTACAGATCTCTAATTAGGAAAGAGCCTTCACCGGGAAGACATTCTCAATCCTAGGTCATATTCCTATAATATATATATAGTTTAACTGTCCTAAGGTTTATACTCAAACACAGTTCTAAACTAATATATGCACAGTTTATATTTGACAGTAATTTAAATAAAGACTGTAAATTGAAAGCTTGTAAAGCCTAACCTGGATGGAGTGGAGGCCATTGAAGAAGTATGTACAGAGCCTCAACAGTATTTTTGTTGTTTTGTTGATAACAGTTGAATATATATGATAAACAGTTAATGGTTTTTGAAAACAGAAGAAGTGAAGATGGACAAAGGTCACATAGGTATCTGAAGAGTTTCACCGGGAATAATGCCCTTCAAATACCAGAAGAATGTTTTGAAAACAGAAAGAAGATTTTGAAAATACAGTTTTGAAAACAAGCTAAGAAGAGAAGGTTTTTGGGACTTACACTCTATTAGAGGCCCAGTACTTTACAGTACTGGTGTAAAAGCAATTTGAAAATGATTTGGAATGATACAAGGTTTTGTTGTTTGAAAACCTTAATCATTTGATTTAATCAGAGATTGAAAACAGTTTTGAAAATTGACAAAAGTCAACTTAATTAAAGTAAAAATAAAGATTTTTACTTAATTAAGACCTAAACAATTAGGGTTTTATCATAAAATTATTTACAAAGTGATTAGGTTAAAACAAAGTGAAATATATATATTAAAGTATTTAAGAAAACTTAAAAACATACTATTTTAAACCTAATAAAAATACATGAAATAAATAATATTTTTATGATTTTTTTGATTATTCACAAAATAGATATATTAAATAATAAGTGTGTGAAAAATGAAGTGAAAATGATTTAATTTGATAGGTTAAATAATTATGTGAAGTTGTGAAGAAAATAGTGTGAAAAGTGATAAAAAATAGGAATTTCTCCACCAAGGCTTGAACTCACGCCCTTTAGGTCACACACCCAAAACCAAACCACTGGGCCAGCGCGCGCATGGTGATAGTGATACTTGCATCCAACACATTATATTTTCAAACAAGCGTAAATCATGAAAAAAATAAAAGAATCAAAAAGTCTGGGGCGAGGGGGATTCGAACCCCAGACTTGTGGCATGATGAGACTAAGGGCGCATGTGTGGCCACTAGGGCAAGTTGTTCAGTCGTTAATAAAACGCATACCACTCAAAATAAAATAAACTCTCCCCTGAGATTTGAATTTTGCGCGCCACCACCATCTTCGTCTTCAACCTCAAGCTCCATGAATTTGAATTTCTGAACTCACTCGTTTCTCAACCATTTGCCATGATGTAAACATGAAACTTGCTCTAAATTCACTCACGATTCTAAATATGTAACTAACATGAACTATATTAACTACATCTAACTAATTTACCAGAAATCGTGAAGAACCCTAAAATTTCAAAATTAAATTAAATGACTATACTGAAAGATAAATGGATGATGATAGAGGGTTTTCAATCCTCTGATGATGCTGAACAAGATAGAATCGAGCTATTTCACAAAGAGTACTTAAATTAGAGAGGTGAGTTCAGAAACTTACCTCTGAAAATGGAGGTCGTGAGGATGATTGAGAGCACCTGGGCTTGAATGAATGATCTCAATAGCTTCCCTGAGACTCAATGATGCTAACTGGATGCTTATTGTAGCCTGAATCCTTCTGAATTGTTCTATGGACCTCCCTCGATTTCAGCTTCAAGTGAACATGGAGGTTGTTGAATCCTGAGTTACAGATGAGCTGCAGCCATCTGGTTAGCTTCACTATGACCTGAGGAGTGTGT
Source organism: Vicia villosa (assembly GCF_029867415.1). NCBI lineage: Eukaryota > Viridiplantae > Streptophyta > Magnoliopsida > Fabales > Fabaceae > Vicia > Vicia villosa. The sequence goes on along the minus strand of NC_081180.1, from coordinate 219,010,373 downwards.
CTGGATGATTGGCTTGCCTTGAAACCTTCTGAATCACTCCATGGACCTCCAACTGCAAATGCTCCAAAGTGAGAGCAACAATGGTGTTCCTCCACCTACAGAAGTGATCCAGGTGCTTGGATCACCTCAAATGACCTCCCTTGAGATGTTAGAATGCTCACTTCCCAAAGATAAGCTCTGGTTTGAAGAAATCGATTCTTCTTGCCAAAGAACTTTGAAAAACAATGAACAAGAGAAGAGAAAGAGAAAGCAAGTAATATGGTTGCTTTGGTGTGTTTTTGAATGAGGAATGCATCTGTATTTATAGGCAAATGGATCAGTATAGCTGCAGAGGAGTGAGCTTCCTTAGTGAAGTTGATTTGGTTTCTTAGCCATGAAGGAAATTTGCAAATATCTCTTATGCAATGATGAGAATTTTGATTCCATTTGATCAATCCCCTAGCCCTCGATTTTGCTTGATCTTAGGGGACAATTCTGAGCCAGAAATGAGCTCTAATTGGTTGGTGAGAAGATTCCTTGGGTGATTCATCAATTTGCCATAAATTCACAAATGTAATCATTACATAATCACATGTTCTTGTTTTTAGAATCTTCTTCAATTCTTATGGCATGGTGAAAATGAATGCATGGCATGTTTGCAGATGTATTATGGGTCATGTAGCATCTGTATTTGAGGTCATGTGCACAAAATTTCAAAGTTCCAAAATGATGCATGACCTATAATTTTACTTCATGAGGCCAACTTTGAACAAGCATAACTCTTAGCTCAAATTGAATTTTGAGAAGGTTGAACACAATTTGGAAAGCCCTAAACATCTACTTTAAATCATTAGTTTATGTCTTCTTCAGAATCCTTTGGGAAATTTGTGAAAAATGAGGCCAAAGTTGGAAGAAAACTAGGTTAAAACACTTAGAAAAATTTCTAAGTGTTTATGACCTAAACTTCAAAATTTCCAAAACTTCATAAATGGTTGATCTTTTGAAAAAAGTTCCCTTGTAAGATGTTGTTTTATTTGGCAAGATCTACAACTTTCATGTTGGAAGTTTTTTGAGTTGTGTAGGTGAAATTTTGAGATCTCACCATGCCTTCAAAAACCCTAATTCCCGACTTTTCGCTCCTTGATGAATTTCTTTGAATTTCTTTGGCCAAATGACTTTGACATCCATATATTGATGATATTGATCTTTGAAAGTCATTTTTTGACCAAAAACCTTAAAAGTCAATGATGATCCTTCACAGTTGACTTTTTCCTGACAAAGTGAATTTTTGGGCTTTTGTGTAGAAATAAGATCTTCTCCCCAAATGGATGATATAAATGGATTATATGGAGGTAGTAGAGATCCTTGAATCATGTCTTGAGTTTTGGATTCATGCCCTGATCAGAAGTCAACTATCTTGGTGAATTAGGTCAAAACCCTAATTTGTCGACCATGTGAAAGTAATGACTGTAGACTTTGAATTGAAGTGTGATGTCCAGTAGACCTTGTAATATGAGTTATTTGAAGATGATTGATGTCTTTGAATGACCCTCTGAGGTTTTTTAGGGTTTCCCAAATGTGATCCCTGATTTCAGTCCTTGATAGGCTCAAAACCCTAGTCTGGTGACCTGAGTAAACCTGTACTCATATGACTGGATGTCTAATCAATCATAGATGAGAAAAGTGAAGTTTTTGAGCCCCATGATTGTATTAGAGACTAGTCTTTGTATTGATTGATCCTTTGCCTGAGCTTTCTTGTCTTTGAGCATCCTCGATTAGGTACCAGATGGAGAAATGACTGCTCTGGGTACTTGTCTTGACCTGATGAAAAATCCTGAAGATATGTCATCTCAGGGGGGTCAAAAATTAGGGTATGACAGATGCCCCTATTTAAGTTTCTTTTATCTGGAGGGAGAGAGATTGAGATCTCGATCTCTCCTGCGTAAAAGAGACTTAAATATCAAAGAATGCCCGAATTTTGGGCGCTCCTGAGATGTTGTAATTGATAAAATCTTTGCATGATTTGATCCCGTTGTCGCACTTGGCGGGGGATGAGGAGACAAACTCCTGCAGAAATACTTGATGTGGATTCTGGTGAATGGATGGCAATGTAGGATGCGCAATCCATCTTCTTTAACTAAGTGTTGATACTTAGAAAAAGGTAAACAACCTCCTCTCGTTCCGGATGTCCAAATCTCGAAACTGGTCTTAGTTGCGTTTGGACAATATCTCAGATAAAGAGAAAATTTCCAAAGGTTTGTTTCCTCATCAAACTTCTTACCAGCACTTGGAGGTAAGATACCATTTGACGGTAAATAAAGAAACTTCAAAGGTTTGTTTCCTCATCAAACTTCTCATCAGCACTTGGAGATGAGATACCATTTGATGGTAATAAAGAAACTTCAAAGGTTTGTTTCCTCATCAAACTTCTCATCAGCACTTGGAGATGAGATACCATTTGACGGTAATAAAGAAACTTCAAGGGTTTGTTTCCTCATCAAACTTCTCATCAGCACTTGGAGATGAGATACCATTTGACGGTAATAAAGAAACTTCGCCATCTTCCCTTTTGACCTGGCATCTTTGAAAGATTGTCATATGGGCCCATGCTTTTTGAGGGGCTAATGACTTTGTTTGAAGGCGGACGAACTGTTTTCGGGGTGAAAACTGCCATTCGTCGATTGGTGCCTGGGGAATCAACAAACTGTTTTCTTAAGGGGAAAACTACCATTTATTGACTCTGTGGGGAACTAAACATCCCTGAAACAGACAAACTGTTTGAAGAAACTACCATTTGTCGATCTCTTGAGTATTTAACAGACAAACTGTCTTTCCTTGGGGAAAGACTACCATTTGTTGACTCCGCTGGGGATCATGAACTATCTTCTGGATGAAGACTACCATTCACTGATTCTGCTGGGGAATCATTTGTCGATCTGCTGGGAGATTCTGAATTATTTTCTTTGACGAAAAAGAAGTGGCATCTCTCGACCTTGCTGGGGAAATGCCAAACTTTTGGGGAAGCCCAAAATGCGAAGCAGACTATCTTATCTGAAAAAGACTGTTGAATGTTGCTTTGCAGGAGAATCTCGGCAAAGGAATTCCAAAAGTGAACAAACTATCTCCTTGAGGGAGACTACCATCTATTGACTTGCTTGGGGAAATCTCTCTACATGGATCGTTGTCTTGAAGGAAAAAGTTTCTCCAGGACTTGCAGGGGAAACTTGAGTTCATGCCCTCATGACTCGGGCATTCTCATGATTAAAAGCCTAATTTGACTATGCAGTTGTGATGTAATGTATGCATGAATATTATGACAATTATAAAATGTAAAGTGAATGTGAATAGAATTGTCGCGGATGTAAAATCCTAATGATACGACTTGAATTCTTGTTGATCAGAAGATGTCCTCTTCTTGTAGTTCGAACTCTGTTTGGAATATCTGGCTATCAGTTGTCCGCTGTCCGAAGTAAATAATATGAATTGAAGTAAAGATCCGTCATCGGGAGATGTTCGCAAAGCGACCTCATGGGGAAATATTGGTTCCCGGAGTCTCAACCGTTCTCGGAGCAACTGTTTGCATTCTTCCTATTGTTTGTAAACCTCAGAAAGAAATTTCACCTTTATTTTTGCAAGTAAATTCATTTTTATTTTATGAAAACATTTGTTTCAAGAAAATGACTGTTTAAATTTAAAATGCATTTCAAGAAACTGAATAAGACTAGATTGCAAAGGAAAAGCACAAGGCTCAAATTATTATATATGGAATGGTAATCAGCCAAATGCTTGATTCCATGGAGTATTTACAAAGTTGGAAATTGGTAATTTTCGGGAAAAGGGCTACGATGAAACGTGACGACCGTTATCTCTCCCTTCCACTCCGAGTTGCGCTGTATTCGTGCTTCGTAGAAGATGACCTACTGCTGATGAACACTCCGCTATGGATTTTGAATGATCAAGTTTGTCCTGAACACAGTTACTTGCCATATATCCCTAACTTTTGCGTAAACTACCCCTTTCGGGTTTTAAGTTTACCGGGATTGATTATTTATTTTTTTATGTCTCTAACTTTTGCCTGAATCGCCCTTTCGGGTTTTCGATTCACCGAGACGCTCTTTTTTGCCTAAGCCGCTCTTTGCGAGTTTTCAACTTAGCGAGCTGTTCTTTTTGTTTATTTAGGCGAAGTATTTCTTGACTGCGTCGACGTTCACAGGACGGGTGAATTCTTCTCCATCCATAGTCGTGAGTATTAAGGCTCCTCCTGAGAAAGCTCTCTTGACCACGTAGGGGCCGTCATAATTGGGAGTCCATTTCCCTCTCGAATCTGTGAGAAAAGATTGAATCTTTTTGAGTACAAGGTCGCCTTCTTTGATTGTGCGAGGTCGAACCTTTTTGTCGAAAGCTTTCTTCATTCTTTGTTGATATAGCTGTCCGTGGCATAAAGCTGTCATGCGCTTTTCTTCGATTAAGTTCAATTCATCGAATCTGCTTTGACACCACTCGGCTTCTGTTAATTTTGCCTCCATCAAAACTCTCATTGATGGAATCTCAACCTCTATAGGTAGGACTGCCTCCATGCCATATACAAGGGAGAAAGGAGTTGCTCCAGTCGAAGTACGTACTGATGTACGGTAACCATGAAGAGCATACGGGAGCATTTCATGCCAATCTTTGTAAGTGATGACCATCTTCTGAATGATTTTCTTGATGTTTTTGTTAGCTGCTTCTACAGCTCCATTCATCTTTGGTCTGTAAGGAGATGAGTTGTGATGTTCGATCTTGAATTCTTCACAAAGCTCCTTCATCATTTTGTTATTCAAATTTGACCCATTGTCAGTGATTATCTTGCTAGGAATGCCGTAGCGACAGATGATGTGATTCTTGATAAACCTGACGACAACTTGTCTTGTAACGTTTGCATATGAAGCTGCTTCAACCCATTTGGTGAAATAGTCTATGGCTACCAAGATGAAGCGATGTCCGTTGGACGCTTTTGGTTCGATCATTCCAATCATGTCGATTCCCCACATGGAGAAAGGCCAAGGGGAAGAGAGTATGTTGAGAAGAGATGGTGGCACATGAATTCTATCGGCGTAGATCTGGCATTTGTGACACCTCTTTGCGTACTGGTAGCAATCTGACTCCATCGTCAGCCAATAATATCCTGCTCTCAGTATTTTCCTTGTCATGGTATGTCCATTGGTGTGAGTACCAAAGGAACCTTCATGTATTTCTCTCATGAGTATTTCTGCTTCTTTTCTGTCAACGCATCTGAGCAGAACCATGTCGAAGTTTCTCTTGTACAGAACATCTTCATTCAAGAAGAATCTACAAGCTAACTTTCTCAAAGTCTTTCTATCTTTCTTTGACGCCCCAAGAGGGTACTCTTGCTTTTGAAGAAAGTTCTTGATGTCGTAGTACCACGGTTTGTCGTCGATGATTGCTTCTACTGTGAAAACATGAGCGGGCCTATCCAGGCGCATAACATCGATCCGAGGAATGTCATTCCAATGATTTATCCTAATCATGGAAGAGAGTGTGGCTAATGCATCAGCCAAGTTGTTTTCTTCACGAGGAATGTGATGAAAATCTACCCTGTCGAAGAATGGTAACAATCTTCTCGCGTAGTCTTTGTAAGGAATTAGCCCTGGTTGGCGTGTTTCCCATTCTCCTTTGATTTGATTGATGACCAAAGCAGAATCTCCATATACATCCAAGTGTTTGATTCTTAGATCCATGGCTTCTTCGAGACCCATGATGCAAGCTTCATATTCGGCCTCATTGTTTGTGCATTTGAAAGTTAATCTGGCAGTAAATGGAATATGGGTACCCTGAGGTGTAACAATGATTGCCCCAATTCCTCGTCCATAAGCATTGACAGCTCCGTCAAAGATTAAGCCCCACTGGGATCCTATCTCAGGTCCTTCGTCTGGTAGTGGCTCGTCGTAATCTTTCATCTTGAGGTACATGACGTCCTCGTCCGGAAAGTCGAAACTGGTTGATTCATGACCATTGAGTGGGTGGTGAGCCAGGTGCTCAGCTAGAATGCTTCCTTTCACGGCTTTCTGTGCGTGATACTCAATGTCATATTCTGATAACAACATCTGCCAACGGGCAATTCTCCCGGTTAAAGCAGGCTTCTCAAAGATGTACTTGATTGGATCCATATGAGAGATCAAACAAGTAGTATGTCGAATCATGTACTGGCGGAGACGCTTGGCAGCCCAGGCCAAAGCACAACACGTCTTCTCGAGCATGGAGTAGCGGGATTCACAGTCAGTGAATTTCTTGCTCAGGTAGTAAATGGCATGCTCTTTTCTCTTTGTCTCGTCTTGCTGTCCAAGGACACAACCCATGGAATCTTCTAAGACGGTTAAGTACATTATCAAAGGTCTTCCTTCCACTGGAGGAGACAAGATGGGTGGTTCGAGCAGATATTCCTTAATGCTGTCGAACGCTTTCTGACAATCGTCTGTCCAGACGCAACTTTGATTTTTCCGTAGAAGTTTGAAAATAGGAGCGCAAGTTGCAGTCATGAGATATATGAATCTCGAGATGTAATTCAGACGTCCAAGAAATCCTCTAACTTGTTTCTCGGTTCTGGGTGAAGGCATTTCTTGAATTGCCTTGACTTTGTCTGGATCTACTTCAATTCCTCGTTTGCTGACAATGAAACCAAGGAGTTTTCCTGAGTAGACACCAAAGGTACACTTGTTGGGGTTCAGGCGAAGCTGAAACTTCCGTAAGCGTTGAAATAACTTTGTCAGATTCTGTATGTGATCTTCTTCATTTTCTGATTTGGCAATCATGTCGTCCACATAGACTTCCACTTCCTTATGCATCATGTCGTGGAAAAGCGTAGTCATGGCTCTTTGATAAGTTGCCCCTGCGTTCTTTAGTCCAAAAGGCATAACACGATAGCAGAACGTGCCCCAGGGGGTGATGAAAGCTGTTTTTTCCATGTCTTCAGGTGCCATTTTGATTTGGTTGTATCCTGAAAATCCGTCCATGAATGAGAAAACTTTGGATTTTGCTGTACTGTCTACCAACATATCAATATGTGGTAAAGGAAAATCATCCTTAGGGCTAGCTTTGTTCAAATCTCTGTAGTCGACGCACATGCGGACTTTTCCGTCTTTCTTAGGAACGGGAACAATGTTAGCTAACCACTGAGGGTATTCTGAAGTGACGAGGAAACCTGCGTTGATCTGCTTTTGAACTTCCTCTTTGATTTTCATGGCCATCTCCGGATGAGTTCTTCTCAATTTTTGCTTGACCGGAGGGCATTCTGCTTTTAACGGCAAGTGATGCTCCACTATACTGGTATCCAACCCTGGCATATCTTGATAAGACCAAGCGAAGACATCTGAGAATTCTTTGAGTAGCTGTATCAAACTCTCTCTGATCTCTGAACTGAGCGAAGCTCCAATCTTAACCTCTCTTCTGTTTCCATCGGAACCAAGGTTAATGATCTCTAGAGGCTCATTGTATGGCTGAATGGCCTCTTCCTTTTGTTGAAGTAACCGTGAAATTTCCTTTGATATTTCTTCGTCTTCTTCTTCCTCTGCCTCGAATACAGGAAACTCAAAGCTTGGAGAAGTCATACGGTCGCACGTTTCAACGGGGTATTTTATGATTAATCTGCATATGTGTGATAAGTTTTATTTAGACAACGAGGGAAGACTCGGTGTATGCAGTTAATAATTTTTTTTTTTTGATGTTTTTTAAGGGTGTTTTTTAGGATTACCAATTTCCGAAAAAAGAAAAGGAAAAACTAAACGAAGGAACAGAATGACATTTTTATTTATGGACAGTCATTTCTTGAAACAAAGACCCTATAAAACAAAACTCTATTGCTTTGGGCGAAGCAAAGAGGGACATTTAACTAAGAAATAGTAAAATGCAAAGCCCTATGAAACATCTCTTCACCCTGGGCTATGGTGAGAGGACAAAATAACGGTGAAAGTTCCTACTTAGGAGTGCGAACAACAGTTGAAACTTCAACAGCTGTCCAGTAGTGGCGAACCCCATTGTGCACTAAGTAATCTGGAACCTTAGGCTTAAGCTGGCCTGTGGTAGGTCTTGATTTACCAACCACTGTCTTTGCAACACTCAGACGATCTTCTTCTACTTCAGCAGACTGAGCGGTGTGAGCATACCCCTTTCCAAGTGGAGTATGTCGAACTTTCTTTTGAGGAAACTTCCAATCTTCTGAATGGAGAGACTCGTTGTCGGAGACACTTTCGAGATCATCCTCTTCTGTATTTTGGTCTTGCTCTTCTCCCAAGATGGCATTGACTAGATATGTGAACTCTAGATCCTTAGCCTCGGAAGGTGACTTGGGGATATAATCCTCAATGATGACTTCACCAGTAGATGATGATGAATAGCAAGGGTTATACATCTCTTTTGGCTGAGAGAGGTACTCAAAATCACTGTTCCATCCAGTTGGAACAATATCTTCAAGAGAGATTCTTGAACTTTCAGGAGCGGAGTATTTCACCATGTAGTCGAATTTTCCGCTTGGTTCTCCTAATGTATCCCAAGTCTCTTCGGGGATAGGAGGAACTTCTTCTGATGAACCATGACTTCTGGTGGTGAAGCTGTCAGTAACTTCATCACTGCTTGGTTGAGTCTTACTTTCAGATCCTTCAGTTGGATAACAGCAAAGTGGTTCAGACTCTGATAGGGAGATGTATCCTGCTTTGTTAAGATAGGATAACCATTCCTCTTCATCGGTGTTTTCCGTATCGATGGTATTGACTGTTTGTTGAACAGGTTGAAGAAAACCTCCACTGCAGAAAGTTTCTTGAATTGGGAGAACTACCTCAATCCCTGGGATAGCTTTTGATGATGTCGGAAAGAATCCAATTCCCGTTCTGTTCTTGTTGTTGGTAGGAATATTAATGTGCCCCCAACCACTGGTAGTGCCATCCTTTACAACTTGGATTGCATCTTTGTATGAAGAGATAGACGCTGCTTTCTCCTTTCCTTTGTCTAAGGAAAGTGCTTGGAATTTAGTTCCAACAACTTCTTTTGGTTCTATGTCGGAGAATGATGACAGGTTGCTGACGATCAGAGCTCGTTCTCCACATACGGTTACCAATTTGTCATTTCTTATGAACTTCAGTTTCTGATGAAGTGTTGAAGTAATTGCCCCAGCCTCATGAATCCATGGGCGACCTAGCAAACAACTGTATTGTGCTGGAATATCCATAACTTGGAAAGTGATTTTGAACGTCTGAGGTCCAATAGTTATGGGAAGATCTACTTCTCCGAAAACTGACTTTCTTGATCCATCAAATGCTTTGACGATGACATGACTTTTTCTTAGAGGGTAATCTTCGAAAGATAATCTTGATAATGTTGATTTAGGCATGACGTTGAGAGAGGATCCATTGTCTATTAGGACTCCTGTGAGTGTATCACCCATGCAGCCAACTGAGATGTGAAGTGGAAGATTGTGGTCCACTCCTTCTTCAGGAAGATCTTCGTCACAGAAACTTAGGCTAGTTCCCGCGGAGATGTTGGCAACGATGTTGTTGAATTGGCTTATAGTAACACTTGGTTCTACGAAAGCTTGTTCCAAAACTTTCTGTAGAGCTTCCCTATGAGCTTCAGAACTCAATAGCAGGGAAAGAACAGAAATCCTAGACGGAGTATGTAGTAATTGATCTACAATGTTGTATTCACTCCTCTGGATTAACTTCAAGATCTCATCATTTTCTTTCGCTTGAACAGCATTGGTCGGAAGATTGTCTTGCCTATGTGGTACTTCCTCCGAAGGTTTCTCCACATTTTCTGTTGTTCTGTTGAAGACTCGTCCACTTCTGGTGACTCGACTAACATCAGCAATGTTGACAACAGACGGTAATGGTATTTCCTTACCATTTTCAATGAATGTAGCGTTGTACTTGTATGGTATAGCCTTGCTGGACTCATACGGTACAGGACCTGGTAAGTAGATGACTAGTGGTGCAACTGCTGTCTTCCTGCTGTCATACTTAACTTGCATAGGTTCAACTTGATTAATTTGAGGAGATACGGTAAAGACTTCATCATCTTCTCTGTTGGCAAGAACAGTAATGGTATTGTCATCCATCAGCTTTTGAATGTCGTTGCGAACACGCAAACATCCTTGTGAATTTCTTCGACAGATTCTGCATCTACTGTAAGCGTGGAAATCTGTTCCAAAGTAGGCAAGTCCATTTAAAGTTTTGTGGAACCTGACTACCGATCCTTCAAGGTCTTCAACTTTGTAGATTTTGTATTCTCCTGGACATCCTTGAACCATGTTGATGTCATGTTCAGTTCTGACTCGGATATGTTGAATCCATCCCAAGTCCATTTGTTCTTGTAATGCAGCTTGAACTACGGCACATCCTTGATTATTCTTTGGACAAATTTCACATGTGAAGTAGTTGTGAGGTGGTACATGACCGTACCCAGCTTGTTTAGCGTGCATCTTGACAAGATTTTCCCCTATCTGACGAATGTCGTAGATTTGAATGACATTGGGGTGTTGATCTATCAGATTTACTGAAGCTTCTTTGTGCTGCGGCAAAGGATTTGCTTGGACGTTTGGATTAGTATCTTTGAAGGATAGCATTCCGCTCTTCACTAATCGTTGGACGTCAATCTTGAAAGGGAAACAGTTCTCAATATTGTGACCTGGTGCCCCCTGATGATAGGGACAAGATTGGTCAGCCTTATACCATGGTGAGGAACTGTTTGTAGGATTTGGAGGACTCCTTGTCTGAATGAGTCCTTTTGCCAGTAATGTTGGAAACAATTCTGCATACGGCATTGGTACGGGGTCAAAGGCAGGATACCTTGGAGCCCGATTGTTGTAATTTGGAGGTCGAACCTGCTGCTGAGGTTGCTGCGACCTTTGTTGAGTTTGTTGTTGCGAAACCTGAGGTTGATAAGCTGGCGCTGAGTTAACAACCGGAGTTATTGTTGCAACTTGAGGTTGGAATTTCTTCTTGATTTTGTGCAAGACATTGCTGACATCTTGATCCTTTTTCTTCTGGAAAGAACTTCCATACTTCCTTGGACCAACAGAAGATTCTGGTTCTTTGTTCAAGCGTCCTTCTCGAACTGCTTCTTCTAAACGCACACCCATGTTTACCATCTCAGTAAAGTCACTTGGTGCACTTGCAACCATTCGTCCGTAGTAAAATGGACTCAAAGTTTTGAGATAGATTTTTGTCATTTCTTTCTCTTCAAGTGGTGGACAAATTTGAGCAGCAACTTCACGCCATCTCTGAGCGTATTCCTTGAAGCTTTCTCTATCCTTTTGAGTCATGGCCCGGAGTTGATCTCTGTCGGGAGCCATATCCAGATTGTACTTATACTGTTTGACGAAGGCCTCTCCGAGGTCTCGAAAAGTACGAATCTCTGAACTGTCCAAGTTCATGTACCATTTGAGTGCAGCACCAGTCAGGCTGTCTTGAAAATAATGAATGAGCAATTGTTGATTATCAGTCTGAGTTGACATTCTTCGAGCGTACATCACAAGATGACTTTGTGGGCATGAATTCCCTTTATACTTCTCGAATTCTGGTACTTTGAATTTGTGAGGAATCTTAACATTTGGAACCAGACAGAGGTCTGCAGCATTCTTTCCAAATAGATCTTGTCCTCGGAGAGTCTTGAGTTCCTTCTGCATTTGCAGAAACTGTTCCTGGAACTCGTCCAATCTTTCATACACGCCAGCATCCTCACTTGGAGCGTGATGATATACTTGTCCGCCTTGCGGGGGAAAAGTATGCATAATGGGCTGTGGAGAAGCCATGACAGCAGATCTTGGAATCTCAGCATTCTGTTGTGCGAAACCCATTGCCGTTGCTCTTGGAACTTCAATTTCCAGAGGTTTGTAACCCTCCGGTGGACGCATATCCATGGTGACTTTTGGAGCTTCAGAAGCTGGAGGTATGTACCCTTCTGGAGTAAAGTTATACGGCATGCCCCAAGGTCGATCAGGCGGCATGGTATACTGAGGAATAGGAGTAGAAACAATCTCGGAAACCACAGTCCTTTGTGGTTCTTCTGGCGTTGGTCGATTCTGCGCAACTACCAGGGCTTCTACCATACTATTGAGTCTTTCAACAGTACCTTTGAGAGTATTAATCTCTTCCCTGAGTTCTTCATTCTCTTGCTCAAAGTCTTCCATTCTTTTCTTGCGACTTGAACGAGTGTTGTATGGATGAGACAGCTTGAAAGTCTTGGTTCACCTCCTTCTCCTCCTCTCTTTCTGGAGAAAGGAAAGTGACTATTAGATCCGCGACAATTCTCGTGTCAGTGCGTACGACTAAAGCGATGTATGATATGCAATTAAGTTAATTATTTTTCAAGGAAACACCATAATTACGTTATGAAACATCAAACTTTTATTAATTAAGCGAAAACGCCGTTTTTACACACTTTGAAAATGGAAATACAGAGAAACTGAGAGAAAGGACTCTAAAACTTTGATGAAGAGCCGACTTCACGTTCTAACATCTTCTTCTGTTTCTTGAGCTGAGCGTTCTCTGACGTGAGCTGATCGATGATCCAGGAAGCAGGAGGGATATGATGAGAAAGTGACGTTTGTGTCACTTGTCGATCGAGTACTTCAAGTAACTCATCCTTCCTTCTTAGGATGTTTTGAATTTCAACATTTTCCGTGTTGACAATTCGATACTTGTTCCTCCAAGCATTCCTTTCTTGGCATACCTTGTTTAATGCCGCTTGCAGTTTTTCAACATCGGTGGAGAAAAGGTAAATTGGTTCCCTTAGGGGAATAGGTTCTTGATGTTGATATGGCATCCTGAGCTTGAATGCTCTGACGCGTACCCATTGAAGGTAAGGATCCAGGGAGATGCAAAGATGTTTTCCTAACAATCTTCTCCCTTTACTGTGAACAAGACGCCAGGCTTGGACAATTTCCTTCTTCAGCATGTTGCCATGATCGTCGATGTTCTTAAAGAACAGACCCTCCAATTGGATATTACTTGGTATATTTTTCATGGGATAGCCGTATTGACGACGGGCTAAAGCTGGATTGTAACTGATTCCTCCCTTAGTTCCAATAAGGGGTACGTTGGGGAAACTTCCGCAACTGAAGATGATCTTGGTTTCGTCGTTGTCAGGACTACACCAATCAATGTCTGTATGAGTGAGAGACATGATTTTCTGTGACCAGTAAAGGCCATCCCTCATGTTCCAGAAAGTGCTAGACTTTGGCAGGTGCGAAACGAACCATTCGTATAACAACGGTACGCAGCATGTGATTAATCCTCCTCGCTGCAGGTTTCTTGAATGCACAGAGTGATAAGCATCCGCAAGCAAGGTTGGAACTGGATTTCCAATTAAGAAGATCTTAATTGCGTTGATGTCGACGAAATCGTTAATGTTAGGGAACAAAAACAATCCGTAGATAAGCAAAGCCAAGACTTCCTCAAATGCGTTCATATCTTGGATGCTGACGAAGTACCGAGCTTGATCAAACAGGAATTTGGAGGACATTGCGTTGAAGGGTATAGTGGTCATGAAGTCAAAACGCAGTCTCCCGCCCCAATGGTAAACTAAGGTTAAGTTAATGATTTTTGTACCTGTAGAACGGGTTCTAGGGGTCTCAGAGTTTTTGCTCAACCTTAAAGATACGTTGACTGGTATCTATAAGAGAGTTTTCTCTGAGTGTAGTATCTGCGTGACAATTACTTCCGTAATCACCGCTCTACGTCCTAAAAAAGGCTTTAAGTGGGGTTAATGTGTTTCTAGGTCCTCCTGGTACAAATCAGTCTCGGAATGCGGTGGCGCAGTTAATCACAACCAGCCAAGCAAATCCCAAGAGTAGAATTGTGAACCAAGATTAGAGGGTCTTCACCGGGAAGACATCCTCCATCCTATCTTATGTTGCACTCAAATCCGGGTATAGGATTTCTCACCACAAGGGGGAATCAAGCCCTTTCCCGATACAGAATAAACAAAGTAAACAAATATATATGCAACAATCACATGATATGACACAGAGGTTAGGCAGGACCTCTCTTGTTTGAGGGGGAATTTGGCATCCCTAATTCCTCATTGGGGCTGGACCAGCAACAGGTCAACCATTGGTTTGGATGAAAAACCAAGGTTTTTAACACTTATATCCCCAGCAGAGTCGCCATTTTTCTATTGGTGGTCGTTTTCTTTACCTCCCCGTTTCACTTGGGAGGACGGCACGCTAAACCCTTCACGCGAAATTTGGAAGGAGAATGCGCCCGTGATGGGATGAATTTTATTTCAGTTCTTCCTACGATATCACACGAACTTTCTTATTTGTCCTACGAGTAGGAAAGGGGAAAAAAGATCTCAACTAAACCCTAGGAGTTTGCTAAGTGTGGGGATTTCACCTAGACTAGAAATTCTGGAGTCCGGGGGGTCGGTTATACATAGGGAAGTGTTTAAACACCCTACATATCTGTAGTACTCTACAGGAACCTTCTCTGTGTCATTGTGATTGTGTTTGCTACTAATGATTGGGAAAGTTTCTCCTTTGTATTAGGAGAAGGAATTGAATTGATTTTAAAAGACAGACAGACAGACAAACTGACTATTTTTGGTATTTTATTAGCTCGCTGAGATTCCTTATGAACCTCATGCCTACATATCCCTAGTGGAAGTCAGAGCTTAATGTAGTTCGGGGAACTAACTAGGGAAATTAATTGTATTTGGGTGCCTTGTTTGAAGCTCAAGGTTGAAGCTTGGAATTAAATCTCTGTTTACAGTAAGGAGACATGAAATTATCTCTACAGAGAGGTATTTGTACTATTCTACCACAAACATTTAAAGGAGTGACAGAATAACTGAATTCATTTCATTCAAGAGGGGGACCTTACTTGTGTATGTGCAAGTATACCAGTCAAATGCCTCTTAAATGAAAGAAAGATGCTCATCCAAATTAGGGAAAGTTACCACATGTCTGGGTTTTACTGCCAGCTCATGCCTTTCAAAATCCTAAATGGGAGACTTGATTAAAATTGAAATGAAATGTTTGTTTGTTTGAATGTGGTAGAGTAGTAAAAATATCTCTCTATGGAGATAAGCTATGTCTATCTACTGTATAAAAGATTTGACTTTAGCTGGCTTGTATGAGGCCCAAGCTTGAGGCTTTTTTGATTGATTAATTAATTATTGACTCTGGGAGATGACTCCACTGGGGATTAATTACAGGGTATTTTTGTGTTCTGTACGAAGCCCAGAATTGAGGCTTACTCTACTTAGGGAGACTCTATTTATGTGCCTTGTACAAAGCCCAAGGTTGTGGCTGACTGTTGAGGATAATTGAATGAATGACTCTATTTTATATGCCTTGTACAAAGCCCAAGGTTGTGGCTGACTGTAGCTAGGGAAAAACACTATTTTCTGCCTTGTACAAAGCCCAAGGTTGTGGCGGACTCTTAAATGAATTAAGTATGGATGACTATATGGGGAAAGATCCTAAGTGTTAGGAATCTTTGACACATGAAAGATATGGTTTATCTGCCTTGTACAAAGCCCAAGGTTGTGGCTACTGAGTGATGAAGGACTCACTGGGGAGACTCTATTATCTGCCTTGTACAATGCCCAAGGTTGAGGCTGACTCTTGACAGGGGAGTTTTATTGTTTGGGTGCCTTGTATGAAGCCCAAGGTTGAGGCTAACTGTTTTTGTTGGTTTTGACTCTACTGAGGAGGTTTTATTTATTAAAAGACTGTTTTTCTTTGGAAGCTAACCCTTTCCAAGGATTTTGACTCTATTGGTGAGTTTGTCTATTGAAAGACTGACTTTATCATGTTTTTTGGAGGCTGACCCTTTCCAGGGATTTTGACTCTTTTGGGGAAATTATCTCCTAAGAGAAATGAATCTTTATTATTTTTTTAATTGACTTTGGAGGCTAACCCTTTCCAGGGATTTTGATTAAAATGAAGGAATGTGTGGAAGCTAACCCTTTCCAGGGATTTTGACAATTTTAGACAGATGTTGGAGGCTAACCCTTTCCAGGGGTTTTGATTAAAATGAAGGAATGTGTGGAAGCTAACCCTTTCCAGGGATTTTGACAATTTTAGACAGATGTTGGAGGCTAACCCTTTCCAGGGGTTTTTATTAAAATGAAGGAATGTGTGGAAGCTAACCCTTTCCAGGGATTTTGACAATTTTAGACAGATGTTGGAGGCTAACCCTTTCCAGGGGTTTTGACAATTTTAGACAGATGTTGGAGGCTAACCCTTTCCAGGGGTTTTGATTAAAATGAATGATTTGGGTAGCACTCCATTAATTATTAAGGGATGAAAGAATTGGCAGAAAGATTATCTAGTGAGACTTCTTGTTTAAAGCCCAAGATGAAGGCTGACTCAATGCTGAGGATGACCAAACATGGATCCTAGACTCTGCTAAGGAAGATTGATGAAGATAAGGGTGACAGAGACTGTCCATGTCTCTCATTCCAAAAAGTGTACTCAATGCAAAATTGAGACAAACTTAGCTTGTTTAAAGTCTGGTTTAAATTGGAAGAAACTCACCAGGGTAGGCTAAAAGGTGACTAAAGACCTGTTCCTATGTTTATAAGAAACCTGATGGGTCCTTGTATACAAGCTCAAGAGGAAGCTGGAAATACTTTTAAGAAGCCTGTGGGTCCTTGTACAAAGCCCAAGAGGAGGCTAATCGAGGGTCCTTGTTATAGCACAAGAGAAAGCTATGTGGTTTTGAACTTATTTTGGCTCTAAGCAAATGGGTAAGAGGTTTCACCGGGAATAATTCCTCTTTGGGTGGATGTGTCCTATTATTTGGATTCTAAGGTTTTTGCCAAGATGTTTCACCGGGAATAATTCATCTTGGTGGTTTGAACTACAGATCTCTAATTAGGAAAGAGCCTTCACCGGGAAGACATTCTCAATCCTAGGCCATATTCCTATAATATATATATAGTTTAACTGTCCTAAGGTTTATACTCAAACACAGTTCTAAACTAATATATGCACAATTTATATTTGACAGTAATTTAAACAAAGACTGTAAATTGAAAGCTTGTAAAGCCTAACCTGGATGGAGTGGAGGCCATTGAAGAAGTATGTACAGAGCCTCAACAGTATTTTTGTTGTTTTGTTGATAACAGTTGAATATATATGATAAACAGTTAATGGTTTTTGAAAACAGAAGAAGTGAAGATGGACAAAGGTCACATAGGTATCTGAAGAGTTTCACCGGGAATAATGCCCTTCAAATACCAGAAGAATGTTTTGAAAACAGAAAGAAGATTTTGAAAATACAGTTTTGAAAACAAGCTAAGAAGAGAAGGTTTTTGGGACTTACACTCTATTAGAGGCCCAGTACTTTACAGTACTGGTGTAAAAGCAATTTGAAAATGATTTGGAATGATACAAGGTTTTGTTGTTTGAAAACCTTAATCATTTGATTTAATCAGAGATTTAAAACAGTTTTGAGATTTGACAAAAGTCAACTTAATTAAAGTAAAAATAAAGATTTTTACTTAATTAAGACCTAAACAATTAGGGTTTTATCATAAACTTTATTTACAAAATGATTAGGTTAAAACAAAGTGAAAATATGTATTAAAGTATTTAAGAAAACTCCTAAAAACATACTATTTTAAACCTAATAAAAATATGTGAAATAAATAATATTTTTATGATTTTTTTGATTATTCACAAAATAGATATATTGAATAATAAGTGTGTGAAAAATGAAGTGAAAATGATTTAATTTGATAGGTGAATTAATTATGTGAAGTTGTGAAGAAAATAGGTGTGATAAGTGATAAAAAATTAGGAATGTCTCCACCAAGGCTTGAACCCACGCCCTTTAGGTCACACACACAAAACCAAACCACTGGGCCAGCGCGCGCATGGTGATAGTGATACACATCCAACACATTATATTTTCAGACAAGCGTTTAAATCATGAAAAAAATAAAAGGAATAAAAAGTCTGGGGCGAGGGGGATTCGAACCCCAGACTTGTGGCATGATGAGACTAAGGGCGTATAGGTGGCCACTGGGGCAAGTTGTTCAGTCGTTTATAAAACGCATACCACTCAAAATAAAATAAACTCTCCCCTGAGATTTGAATTTTTGCGCGCCACCACCATCTTCGTCTTCAACCTCAAGCTCCATGAATTTGAATTTCTGAACTCACTCGTTTCTCAACCATTTGCCATGATGTAAACATGAAACTTGCTCTAAATTCACTCACGATTCTAAATATGTAACTAACATGAACTAATATTAACTACATCTAACTAATTTACCAGAAATCGTGAAGAACCCTAAAATTTCAAAATTAAATTAAATGACTATACTAAAAGATAAATGGATGATGATAGAGGGTTTTCAATCCTCTGATGATGCTGAACAAGATAGAATCGAGCTATTTCACAAAGAGTACTTAAATTAAAGAGAGGGAGTTCAGAAACTTACCTCTGAAAATGGAGATCGTGAGGATGATTGAGAGCACCTGGGCTTGAATGAATGATCTCAATAGCTTCCCTGAGACTCAATGATGCTAACTGGATGCTTATTGTAGCCTGAATCCTTCTGAATTGTTCTATGGACCTCCCTCGATTTGAGCTTCAAGTGGACATGGAGGTTGTTGAATCCTGAGTTACAGATGAGCTGCAGCCATCTGGTTAGCTTCACTATGACCTGAGGAGTGTGTCTGGATGATTGGCTTGCCTTGAAACCTTCTGAATCACTCCATGGACCTCCAACTGCAAATGCTCCAAAGTGAGAGCAACAATGGTGTTCCTCCACCTACAGAAGTGATCCAGGTGCTTGGATCACCTCAAATGACCTCCCTTGAGATGTTAGAATGCTCACTTCCCAAAGATAAGCTCTGGTTTGAAGAAATCGATTCTTCTTGCCAAAGAACTTTGAAAAACAATGAACAAGAGGAGAGAAAGAGAAAGCAAGGAATATGGTTGCTTTGGTGTGTTTTTGAATGAGGAATGCATCTATATTTATAGGCAAATGGATCAGTATAGCTGCAGAGGAGTGAGCTTCCTTAGTGAAGTTGATTTGGTTTCTTAGCCATGAAGGAAGTTTGCAAATATCTCTTATGCAATGATGAGAATTTTGATTCCATTTGATCAATCCCCTAGCCCTCGATTTTGCTTGATCTTAGGGGACAATTCTGAGCCAGAAATGAGCTCTAATTGGTTGGTGAGAAGATTCCTTGGGTGATTCATCAATTTGCCATAAATTCACAAATGTAATCATTACATAATCACATGTTCTTGTTTTTAGAATCTTCTTCAATTCTTATGGCATGGTGAAAATGAATGCATGGCATGTTTGCAGATGTATTATGGGTCATGTAGCATCTGTATTTGAGGTCATGTGCACAAAACTTCAAAGTTCCAAAATGATGCATGACCTATAATTTCACTTCATGAGGCCAACTTTGAACAAGCATAACTCTTAGCTCAAATTGAATTTTGAGAAGGTTGAACACAATTTGGAAAGCCCTAAACATCTACTTTAAATCATTAGTTTATGTCTTCTTCAGAATCATTTGGGAAATTTGTGAAAAATGAGCCCAAAGTTGGATGAAAACTAGGTTAAAACACTTAGAAAAATTTCTAAGTGTTTATGACCTAAACTTCAAAATTTCCAAAACTTCATAAATGGTTGATCTTTTGAAAAAAGTTCCCTTGTAAGATGTTGTTTTATTTGGCAAGATCTACAACTTTCATGTTGGAAGTTTTTTGAGTTGTGTAGGTGAAATTTTGAGATCTCACCATCCCCTCAAAAACCCTAATTCCCGACTTTTCGCTCCTTGATGAATTTCTTTGAATTTCTTTGGCCAAATGACTTTGACATCCATATATTGATGATATTGATCTTTGAAAGTCATATTTTGACCAAAAACCTTAAAAGTCAATGATGATCCTTCACAGTTGACTTTTTCCTGACAAAGTGAATTTTTGGGCTTTTGTGTAGAAATAAGATCTTCTCCCCAAATGGATGATATAAATGGATTATATGGAGGTAGTAGAGATCCTTGAATCATGTCTTGAGTTTTGGATTCATGCCCTGATCAGAAGTCAACTATCTTGGTGAATTAGGTCAAAACCCTAATTTGTCGACCATGTGAAAGTAATGACTGTAGACTTTGAATTGAAGTGTGATGTCCAGTAGATCTTGTAATATGAGTTATTTGAAGATGATTGATGTCTTTGAATGACCCTCTGAGGTTTTTTAGGGTTTCCCAAATGTGATCCCTGATTTCAGTCCTTGATAGGCTCAAAACCCTAGTCTGGTGACTTGAGTAAACCTGTACTCATATGACTGGATGTCTAATCAATCATAGATGAGAAAAGTGAAGTTTTTGAGCCCCATGATTGTATTAGAGACTAGTCTTTGTATTGATTGATCCTTTGCCTGAGCTTTCTTGTCTTTGAGCATCCTCGATTAGGTACCAGATGGAGAAATGACTGCTCTGGGTACTTGTCTTGACCTGATGAAAAATCCTGAAGATATGTCATCTCAGGGGGGTCAAAAATTAGGGTATGACAGGTTACCTTAAAAGCTTAGGATCCACTTAATTGTTTTATATTGTTTGCTTTGCTTGCTTTATTTTTCAGGGCTGTTTTGGGAATTAAATAAAGGACGAATCCTACACCCGGATTCAAGTACACCTAAGATAGGAAGTGGCATAGTCATGGCGACCTCCTTCATGTATGTGGAGGATTGGTCAATATGAGAGTTCATGCTTAAGTTAGGCCTCTATGGATGTTCGCATGCCTCTTTTGCATGAGAGAGGTTCGTGTGGATATCTGTAGGTGAGTCGGAGCTTAAGGACCTTTAGTTACCTTTAACCCATCTTGACTTTTAGGAACGTAGTGGGGGGACAACTCTTGATGTATGTTGAGAGCATAGTCGCTACCCGATACTACAACTCAGATAGGTCCTTTCTCAAAGTATCATTGTGTGGTATGTATGTATCATGTTCGAGGGTGCTTTAGGAGGGCTGACAATTCTGGGTAACTCGGTAGAACCCGTTGTTGATATCATCTTTATCCTTAGAAATACCTTTGGGGAAGGGTATCCCACATGATCTAAACTCCATGCAAGCCAAGCCTAAGGAAATTGTGTGACTTGTTTGTGTTTGCTACTAACTTTTGTTTCCCTGCAGGTTTTGTTAAAAGACTTGTTTATCCTTACTATCTCACGCTGTGTATAATGAGTTGCATTCACATAACATCATGACATCATAAGCATAACATGCTGACTAACCCTTTCAAGGATCTTAGGAATTTAGGGCGTACAATTTCAGGTGCCCTTATCAAAGACAGAATCCCTAATCAAGGGGCAAAAGGATTTATTTTCCTCTGGCCACATACCTTCCAATTCAGAGATTCGATACCTATCAAGGGGCAAGAGGATTTATTTTCCTTTAGCCATGCACCTTCAAATTCAGAAGTATTTCGAATCAGAGGCGATGACCCACTCGATATGGTGAGCTTAATTCTCAAAGAAGGACGTGCCAAGACGACAGTCAAAGTTCTTCAGACAAAGCTGGGATTGATTCAATGTCTAAATATTGCAAACTAAATTTCCTAAAGATCCTTGAAAAC
Organism: Vicia villosa; assembly: GCF_029867415.1. NCBI lineage: Eukaryota > Viridiplantae > Streptophyta > Magnoliopsida > Fabales > Fabaceae > Vicia > Vicia villosa. Next base: position 218,988,795 of record NC_081180.1, on the reverse strand, counting down.
ATTGCATATGCATTCATAACATCGCATATGAGGTTTCTACCAGAGGTTTCTCACCTCCTCGCCGTTTATTTCAGCATCATGGATCTCGAACAATCTGTCAAGAATCTCCAAGCTCAGAATGCTGAATTCCAAGCTTTGATCCTTAACTTGGCCAAGGGGTAAGAGGAATTGAAGGCACTCCTGATCGAGAAGGAGAAGAATCAACATAAGCATCGAGGTGGTCAAGATAATAAGAGATCCAAGCTTAAGCGGTCATTCACTCCGTTACATATACTGCTGTCTCAAGTTCTCCAACAATTGTTCAATCAGAACTTGATAACTCTATTACCTCCATATTCATTTCCTACCAATCCCGTTCCTGGGTATAAGTACCATGCGAGATGTGCTTATCATTCGAATAGTCCTGGTCATGATACAGAAGATTGTTGGCAATTGAAGCATAAGATTAAAGACTTAATTGATGAAAAGATCATTGACTTCAACTCACCTGAGAAGCCTTACATGGCTAATGTTGTGCACAACCAGAAAGGTCGAAATAAGCGCTACCAACAGGATGAGGGAATTTCGATCTCCATACCGACACCACAGCAAAGTCGACAAAACAAGCAAAACACGCCTAGAAGACAGTTCACGAAGATCAACATGTCACTGGCTCAGGCATTACAACATTTGCTGAAAGCTAATTTGATTACTGTGAGGGATCCTCCTGTGAAGCCCAACACTTCCGCTCCTAGATATAAGCCCAATGCGAGGTGCGCATATCACTCCAATAGCCCTGGACACGATACGAATGATTGTTAGCCATTGAAGAACAAGATCTAAGATATGATTGATGCTCGGGAAATTGAATTCCATCATCCCAAGACTCCTGTAGTGATCACTACTCCCAGGCCTAATCACGACAAGACTGATTAATGTCTAAGTGGATGAACTTTTAATCATTAGCTTTCCTTTCATTTGCAATTTCTCTTTTGTTTGTTTAAACATTTGACTTATGATAGACATTATCTGTTTTAATAATCATCATCAGTGCATTGCATATGTTTGTCTTGAATAAATTATTTCGTCTTTACTTTGCATATGTTTTGTGATACTCAACTCCTTCTAAGCCGTAAGCCTTTTAAGGGAGGATGACGAAAATGATACCGCAACCTCATACAGTATGCTTTTAAACAGACTATGTTGACGATGTACAGGCATTGTTTCAATTCCTAAACGGTGGAGATATAAGGATGTTAATCCCTTGTCAACCCTTTTGAGCCTAAGGCGTAGGAGTTTTCTTTCTTGAACAATTTAAAACCTTTGATCATAACTTGGGGCAGGGTAGTTACTCAGTTAACTCAGTCATACCAGTACGCTTTTACACAAATAATGATGGTTTCCCGCAACCATTAAGTCAGGCAGTCAATATCCATCAAAAAGAAAAACTGTTAAGTCAAAACCTATGGAGGAGACTTATCAAAAAGTGAAACACCCCGCTGACTGTAAACCTCAAAATAAACAGTTCAGGAAAAAGTTAGGGATAACAAAGTCAAAAAGGAGGTTGATAAAAATCCTCGACAAAAGAAAACATTCCAAAAGAGGTCACTGCAAATCCTCGACAAAAAGAAAATTACAAAAAAAGGATGACTGTCTGTCCAAATAAACTGTTGGTGCTTTAACCATCATCAAATATCAATGTTACAACTTCAAGCTTCGCTAAAGCTAAAACGCAAAGTTAAGTGAGCATAGGATCGAAGAACATCACGAAGATGGGGATGGGTATAAATAAAGTTTTTGAGCCATTATCCTTTGTTTCTTAAACCGTGAACCAAGCCACGTTACAACCCTTGAAAGTCCTAACTGAAGCGTGGTTAGTTCGAAAGCATACTGTCACCAAAAGGTATCCTGACCCCTTAAGGTTTACCAAAAATGCTGAGTTGATATTTCGATTTACGAACATCGCGTTTTTACTCAAGACAGATGTATGCATTGCATCTCATGAATTCATTATTAAACATATTTTGCTACATAATTTCAAATGTTGGCAACAGAAAGAATTTGCACAGGGTATGACTAATGACTCGAAGTTATCCCGACCAACAAAGATTACTCCAAGAAGCAATGTCTCCTACATATACAAGGGCCATGACACGTTTTGCCCAATCAATCTGGGGCAATCAAGTCAATATTCCAAGAATCTCTCAAATGCCAAACAGTCAATGGCATACATTCCAAGTGGGTTTCAAACTATTTCTCGATCAATCTGGGGCAACTTGTGGTGTCGTTTTCTTTACCTCCCCGTTTCACTTGGGAGGACGGCACGCAAGACCCTTCACGCGGAATTTGGAAGGAGAATGCACCCGGGGCGGGATGAATTTTGTTTCAGTTCTTCCTACGATATCACACGAACTTTTTAATTATCCTACGAGTAGGAAAGGGGAAAAAGATCTCAAATAAACCCTAGGAGTTTGCTAAGTGTGGGGATTCACCTAGACTAGAAATTCTGGAGTCCGGGAGGTCGGTTATACATAGGGAAGAGTTTAAGCACCCTACATATCCGTAGTACTCTACGGGAACCTTCTCTGTGTCTATGTGTTTGTGTTTGTTGATGATTATTGGGAGAGTTTCTCCTTTGTGTTACGAGAAGGAATTTTGAATTGATTTGAAAAGAAGACAGACTGACTGACTATTTTTGGTATTTTATTAGCTCGCTGAGATTCCTTGTGAACCTCATGCCTACATATCCCTAATGGAAGTCAGAGCTTTTTGTAGTTCGGAGAACTAATTAGGGATTTTAATGATTTTTGGTGCCTTGCTTGAAGCTCAAGGTTGAAGCTTGAATTAAATCTCTGTTTACAGTAAAGAGACATGAAATCATCTTTGCAGAGAGGTATTTCTACTATTCCACCACAAACATTTTTAAAGTGACAGAAAAGCTAAAATGTTTCATTAAGAGAGGGAGCCTACTTGGTTGATCAAGTATGACAGCCACATGCCTCATGAATGAAAGATTCTCAACCAAATTAGGGAGAGTTGTACAAGTCTGGGATGTAGCCAGAGCATGTCTTTCACGAGTCCTAAATGGGAGAATGTTTGAAATGATTGTTTGTTTGAAATGATTGTTTGTTTGTTTGTGGTGATATAGGAGAAATACCTACCTATGAAGATGAGCTATGTCTATCTATTGTTTGAAAGATTTGATTTTTAGCTGGCTTGTATGAGGCCCAAGCTTGAGGCTTTTGATTGATTTATTGTTTTATTGACTTGAGAGATAACTCTACTGGGGATGGACTTAAACTAAGGAGTTTTTGTGTTCTGTACAAAGCCCAGAATTGAGGCTGACTCTAGCTGGAGAGCATTTATTTAATGAGTTTTATTTGGTGTTCTGTACAAAACCCAGAATTGTGGCTGACTCTTAACTGGGGAATATGTCTTTTACTGACTGAGACTGATGAGATTATCTTTTTAAAGAATGAATGGAGACTGACCCTTTCCAGGGGTTTTATTCTGCTGGAGAGTTTGTCTTTTGAAAGTTCAATTTGTTAGAACAAGATTTGTTCTGATCAATTATCTTAGTTTTGATGATAACAATAATATGAATTTTGCTTAAGATAATATGGTACTCTAATCCAATGCAATTTCCTTTTCAGGAAATATATAAAGAGTACGCATAATTCAGCACTCAGAAGCTTTGTCTCAAGGGTTCAGCATGCAACATCAGAACATGGTCTGGCAAGACATCAGAAGATGGTCGAAGCAGAATCAGAACATGGGTCTATGGAAGCATCAGAAGAACAAGAGATCAGAAGCACTGAAGTTCTGATGGTATCACGCTCAGAAGCACTTCAAGGTCAGAAGATCAGAAGATGCTTTGCACCAAGCTGTTTGACTCTGATGATATTCAAACGTTGTATTCACAAACATCAGAATCAGAAGGAAGTACAAGTGGCAAGCTACGCTGACTGACAAAAGGAACGTTAAAAGCTACTAAAGGCTACGTCAGTAGACACAGCGTGAACAAGGCTCGAGGTAGTTGACAAAAGCGTATAAACATTAAATGCGATGCTGTACGGAACACGCAAAGCATTAAATGCGTTCAACGGTCATCTTCTCCAACGCCTATAAATATGAAGTTCTGATGAGAAGCAAGGTTAACGATTCTACACCAAAAACGCTCACATTAACTTGCTAAAACTCTGTTCAAATCAAAGCTCAGAATCTTCATCTTCATCAAAGCTCACTACATTGCTGCTGTAATATTTTAGTGAGATTAAGCTTAAACGATTAAGAGAAATATCACAGTTTGTGATTATCGCTTTTAAGAAGCATTTGTAAACTCTTAGAATTGATTACATTAAGTTTTAAGGAACTAGAGTGATCGTGTGGATCAGAATACTCTAGGAAAGTCTTAGGAGTGAACTAAGCAGTTGTAACTAGAGTGATCGTGTGGATCAGTAGACTCTAGAAAAGTCTTAGAGGGTATCTAAGCAGTTGTTCCTGGAGTGATCAGTGTGTGATCAGAAGACTCTGGAAGACTTAGTTGCTGACTAAGTGGAAAACCATTGTAATCCGTGCGATTAGTGGATTAAATCCTCAGTTGAGGTAAATCATCTCTGCGGGGGAGGACTGGAGTAGTTTAGTTAACAACGAACCAGGATAAAAATAACTGTGCAATTTATTTTTATCGTTCAAGTTTTTAAAGTCACACTTATTCAAACCCCCCCTTTCTAAGTGTTTTTCTATCCTTCAATTGGCATCAGAGCGCCGGTTCTAAGGTGCAAGCACTTAACAGTGTTTAGAAAAGATTCAGGAAGAGAAAAACGCTTCAGTAAAAGATGGTTGATGAAAGTGAAAAGTCTACACCTACACCTGCATCTACATCTGGCTCTGCTGAGCAATACAACGGTAACAATGGTTATACTAGACCGCCGGTATTTGATGGTGAAAACTTTGAATACTGGAAAGATAAACTGGAAAGTTACTTTCTTGGTCTAGATGGTGATCTATGGGATCTTCTGATGGATGGTTACAAACATCCAGTAAATGCCAGAGGCGTAAAGCTGTCAAGGCAAGAAATGAATGATGATCAGAAGAAGCTTTTCAGGAATCATCATAAATGCAGAACTGTTTTGCTGAATGCTATCTCTCATGCTGAGTATGAGAAGATATCTAACAGGGAAACGGCCTATGACATATATGAGTCCTTGAAAATGACTCATGAAGGAAATGCTCAAGTCAAGGAGACTAAAGCTCTAGCCTTAATCCAGAAGTATGAAGCCTTCAAGATGGAGGATGATGAAGACATTGAAAAGATGTTTTCAAGATTTCAAACTCTTACTGCTGGATTGAGAGTTCTTGACAAGGGATACACCAAGGCTGATCACGTAAAGAAGATCATCAGAAGCTTACCCAGAAGATGGGGTCCTATGGTGACTGCATTCAAGATTGCAAAGAATCTGAATGAAGTTTCTCTGGAAGAGCTTATCAGTGCCTTGAGGAGTCATGAAATAGAGCTGGACGCAAATGAGCCTCAAAAGAAAGGTAAGTCTATTGCATTAAAATCAAATATCAAGAAATGCACTAACGCTTTTCAGGCTAGAGAAGAAGATCCTGAAGAATCAGAATCTGAAGAAGAAGATGAACTGTCCTTGATCTCCAGAAGACTAAATCAACTCTGGAAGACCAAGCAAAGGAAGTTCAGAGGCTTCAGAAGTTCAAAGAAGTTTGAACGTGGAGAATCTTCTGATGACAGAAGATTTGAAAAGAAGAAGGTCATGTGCTATGAATGCAATGAGCCTGGACACTTCAGGAATGAATGTCCAAAACTTCAGAAGGAAAATCCCAAGAAGAAGTTTCATAAGAAGAAAGGTCTTATGGCAACGTGGGATGAGTCAGAAGATGATTCAGACTCTGAAGATGAGCAAGCTAACTGTGCGCTGATGACGACAGAAGATGAAGAATCAGAATCTACATCAGAATCAGATTCTGAATAGGTATTTTCTGAACTTACTAGAGATGAGTTAGTTTCCGGTCTAACTGAACTTCTGGAACTCAAGTCTCAGATGAGTCTCAAATACAAAAAGCTGAAAAAGCTATTTGAATTTGAAACAAAGAAGCTTGAGTTGGAAAATTCTGAATTAAAAGAAAAACTTTTAAAATTATCCAATGATTTTGGATCTCCGTCTGATTCAGAAAAATCCATTCCCAGTCTAAACCATATTCTGAAAGAATATGATTTAAGTTTCAGGAAGTTCCTATCTAGAAGTATTGGCAGAAGTCAGCTAGCTTCTATGATATATGCTGTGTCTGGAAACAAAAGAGTAGGCATTGGTTTTGAGGGTGAAACCCCATACAAACTTGAACCTGTTGATGAAATGAAACTCACATACAAGCCATTGTATGATCAGTTCAAGTATGGCCACTCCCATGATATTAGGCACACTTCACATGCTCAAAGTTTTCACATTACACACACTAAAAAGCATGTGACACAACCTAGGAAATATCATGAAACTCACATTAAGAATTATCATGCTGTTCCTTCTATTGCTTACAATGTTAAACCCAAGTTCAATCAGAACTTGAGAAAATCTAACAAGAAAGGACCCAAGAGAATGTGGGTACCTAAGGATAAGATTATTCCTATTGCAGATATCCTTGACTGCAAAAAGGACAAAGCACAACATGTCATGGTACCTGGACTCTGGATGCTCGCGACACATGACAGGAAGAAGGTCTATGTTCCAAGACCTGGTGCTTAAGTCTGGAGGAGAAGTCAAGTTCGGAGGAGATCAGAAGGGCAAGATAATTGGCTCTGGAACTATAAAGTCTGCTTAAGAGTTCCTGCAGATACAATTTTGTCTTATCAGAAGCTGCAGAACAAAGGAGCGAATCTCCAGAAGCTGTGTATATCAGAAGTAATGGACCAGAAGATCATTCAGATGTATATCAGCACACGTCAAAAGAAGTGACTCCAGAAGATATGATTCCTGGGAAGAAAGATGATCCTATCAGAACCAGATCATTTCTTAAGAATGACCATCAGAAGCAGTAATCAGAATCAAAAGGCGTAAAGCCTATTTTTATTTTACAGCTGTCACCCATTATCTGATGGTGAACACGTGTCTGTGCGGTTGGTACGAAGCGTGCAGTTGAAAAGACGCCTACCTAGGTAACTGTATTTAATCATTTCATTTACCATGCTATCTCTCCTAATGTCATTTCTCATTTAATGCAAAATGATTTAAATTACTTTCAAATCTTTTAAATAGCCCGCTTCAACTTCATTCTTTTCTCCGTTTCTCTATTTTGTCGTACATTTTTCTTCGCTGCATCTGTTTCTTTCTTTTTCAAACCCTAGTTTTTGATTTGATCTCAAAGCATTATCATCATGAACTCATCCTCTTGTTCATCTTCCTCAAAAGAAAGACTTACTTCTTCACAATTCCTTCTACGAAAGTATGAATATGCTCCTTTGAAAACATGTTTAATACCCACGAAAGAACTGGAAGTTCTATGTGAATCTGCTGTGGATATCAACAATCTTAAAGCTAATGGCTTTCAGTGTGATGCAAGAATCTTTGAGCAAGGATGGTCTAAATATCTTGATAGATTGGTTGGTCCAATTTATCCTGAACTTGTGAAGGATTTCTGGGTACATGCAACAGTTACTCCAACTGCCATCATTTCATTCGTGCTAGGGCATGAAGTGGTTATCACTGAAAAGCTCATCAGGAAGCTGTACAATCTTGATGATGAAGAAGGTTGGTCTGGTCTTTAACCAAATACAGTTGACTGGACTCCAGTTGAAAAACAAATCTCTACGGTTTTTGGAATTGATTCTCATAACACTGGCACCTTAAGGCCTTTCTATAAAGTATGGGCTGAGATTATTCTGGGTTCTCTTCACCATAGAAAAAGGATACTCTCCTCCTCCTACATCAGTCCGACTCACAAGTACACTCTTTTCTGCATTGGCAAAAAGATAAAGATCAACATCTCTTATATTCTGTTTGAGAATCTGAAAACCTCTATCTTTGAGTCAAGAGAAGATGAAAGGGCGAAGTACCCTCATATCCCAAGAACAACCATCCCATTCGGAAGAATGATTTCAGACATTCTAATTGAAAGTAAAGTAGTGGACTCCATCAGAAATCTCAATGCATCGCACTTTCTTGGAGTAATTCAAGGTCCCATCTTCAATGGTGTTGATTTGTTCAGACTGGAACTCATTAAGAATGTACCTTTTGTGTGCATAAGCTTTCCTGACATTCTGTCAAGAAGAATTGCTGTTGAAGGATTCATCTCCTTGTTTCATAAAGAACTTGATCATGTTGTCAAACTTTACTTGGAAGATTGTGTTAGGAAGCAATTAGACGTTGATCCTGCTTGGATCCGTGGCAGAGTACTTCCGTCCAAAGATGATATTCTGAAGAAGGATAAGAAGGAACGACAGGCAAGGCTAAAAAGAAAGGCACAAGAAGATGAGGCTGAGAGAGCCAAGAAGTTAAGGGTCACCTATGATCCTGACAAGGTGGACTCTAAAGAACGAAGAGATAAGAGAATCAGAGATTCCTTTCGCAGAACCAGATCCTCTTCTTCTTCTTCTTCTGTACAAATCTCCAGAAAAGTTTTTACTCCACCTCCTTCTGTCCCTAAACCTTCTCCCAAATCACCTCCTTCTGAACCAAAAGTAAACTTCACCTTACCAAATCCTTCTCCATCATCCTTCTCCTCTCCCATTCTAAACCCCACACCTTTAAGTATTCTTCCCCCAACTCCTTCTGATAAATCTTTCTCACCAATTCCCTTTACAAACACTCCATCCTCGTCTCAATCTATCATTTCTGATATTCCACCCTCATCTATCATTCTCTCAGATATCCCTTCTTCCTCATCCACCGCACCTCCACCTTTTACATCCCATCCCTTACCTACCAGAAAATCCAAACCTTACTGTCTTCTCTATCCTGACTACAAATTCACCTTCAATCCGCCTGAACCTGAACCCTATACCTACCTGGAACTTTTCAGACACAAGGTGATTAGCAGTCTAGACCTTCTGAAGGATGCATTTCTAAATGGTCTGGATGATGTTTCTACAAGAAATCTCTGGAGAAGATTTCGCAAGGATTTTCAAACAGAAGCAATGGGAGTACAGAAAAGACAAGTGGCTGCTGCTCCTGGTTACCCTGGTTACCTTCTGGAGGAAGATAATGGTATATACTACCATCCTCTCAGAAATTGTGTTGCCGCTGAGGAAAAGCCCTTTGTGGATGAGATGGAACAATTAAGGCTGGCTGCTGAAATGGAAGCAAATCCTTGCAGGGATATTGTTATCTTTATTCCTAAGTATCCTGTTCTGCTTGGAGACTTCAAGACTCTCTTTGACTATCTGCGGGAAAACCCTTCTAAGAAAGACCCAAGCTTGGTCATTCCAGAAGTTGTTGACCCACCAGAAGTTGAAGGACCTTCTGCTCCCAGGAATCTAGCTGCCATCCTTCAAGCTCTTGAGAATGGAGACTCGGAAATTCCTGCTGCAGAATATGGAGATGCTTCTATGCAAGAAGCTGATGCTGAAGATCAGGTTGCTGAATCAGATCCTGTTGAGGAAATTCCTGCAAATGACCTATCCATGGAAGCTACAGATCAAGTTGTGATTCCTGTGGTTGAAAGTGGTGAGGCTTCTTCTGATGAATCTTCTCGTCTTGCAAGGACTCTGGAAGAAATTCAGAAGAGACAGGATGAGCAAAGCTCACTCAATGATGAGTATAGCGCTTTCATGGTGAGGCAAGAAGGACACAACAATATGGTTCAAGAGATGCTGACCAAGATCTTGTCAAGACTAGGGCCATCTTAGATTGAGTCTGTGTTGGTTCTTTCTTTTCATTGCATCTGTCTTTGTGCATCTGATCTTTCTTCTCTTCATGTACTTCTGTACCTGCTGGTTTGAACTTCAATGAAATCATCTTCTTCCTTCGTGTGTTTCGTTTTTGTTTGTCTTTGACTCTTTTTTGCTTTTTGATGATATGACAAAAAGGGGGAGAAGATAAATGATAAATGATTTGATTAATCTATCAGTTGCTGGGTAAAAGCTCCCACACATTTACTAACAAGAACTTGCTAGTTCTATATGGTTTAAGTGTTTTGCAGGTATAAAGGAGTGAAGAGAAACTTCAAAGCAAACACAAGAAGCAAAACCATAAGAAGTGTTATTCTGTAAAAAGAATAAACTCATGGAAACTGAAGCAAGCTGAATGCTATCAAGCTTCAGGAATCAGAAGCACTGAAAATAGAATTTGATCCATATTTGTTTATTTGATCTAACAAAATTCTATTTGCTCTGATACATTATTTTAGCCTATATGGCTCTGATACATATAATGTGTTCTAATATACATTTTATGTTCTGACTCGTTCATGCTGACTGTTGTCGTTTATTTTTTTGTTCTGTAACATTTCAGGATGTAGAGATGCTCAGATGATGCTCTGGTACATTCAACAATGTTCTGATACAAACCTAGCATGAAGTGATGTTGGTAGAAATTCAAAGCTCTGAAGCTATCCGAGGGAAGCAGAAATCAGAAGCTGCGAATGTTCCAAAGATCCAGAAAACTCAAGTTCTGAAGCTATCCGAGGGAAGCAGAAATCAGAAGCTGTGAATGTTCAGAAGATCAAAGAAATTCAAGTTCTGAAGCTGTCCTAGATGGAAGCAGAAGTCAGAAGCTGTGAATGTTCAGAAGATCAAAGAAATTCAAGTTCTGAAGCTGTCCTAGATGGAAGCAGGAATCAGAAGCTGTGAGTGTTCTAGGAATCCAAAGAAATTCTAGTTCTGAAGCTGTCCAATGGAAGCAGAAGTCAGAAGCTATGAATTCTCTGAAGACAAAAGCTTATATGATCGTCTCTACCGAAATAATCAGGGAAGTCTTTTATTAAAGTTCTTCGAGTATTTATTTCAGGGGGAGATTATTTATCTCAGGGGGAGATTGTTAATCTCAGGGGGAGACATATTCATATGCTTATGCTATAGCTGTGTAATTTGTCTTTTGCCATCCGTTCTTTCTGATTGCAAATTCATATCATTTATATATGTTTTTGTCATCATCAAAAAGGGGGAGATTGTTAGAACAAGATTTGTTCTGATCAATTATCTTAGTTTTGATGATAACAATAATATGAATTTTGCTTAAGATAATATGGTACTCTAATCCAATGCAATTTCCTTTTCAGGAAATATATAAAGAGTACGCATAATTCAGCACTCAGAAGCTTTGTCTCAAGGGTTCAGCATGCAACATCAGAACATGGTCTGGCAAGACATCAGAAGATGGTCGAAGCAGAATCAGAACATGGGTCTATGGAAGCATCAGAAGAACAAGAGATCAGAAGCACTGAAGTTCTGATGGTATCACGCTCAGAAGCACTTCAAGGTCAGAAGATCAGAAGATGCTTTGCACCAAGCTGTTTGACTCTGATGATATTCAAACGTTGTATTCACAAACATCAGAATCAGAAGGAAGTACAAGTGGCAAGCTACGCTGACTGACAAAAGGAACGTTAAAAGCTACTAAAGGCTACGTCAGTAGACACAGCGTGAACAAGGCTCGAGGTAGTTGACAAAAGCGTATAAACATTAAATGCGATGCTGTACGGAACACGCAAAGCATTAAATGCGTTCAACGGTCATCTTCTCCAACGCCTATAAATATGAAGTTCTGATGAGAAGCAAGGTTAACGATTCTACACCAAAAACGCTCACATTAACTTGCTAAAACTCTGTTCAAATCAAAGCTCAGAATCTTCATCTTCATCAAAGCTCACTACATTGCTGCTGTAATATTTTAGTGAGATTAAGCTTAAACGATTAAGAGAAATATCACAGTTTGTGATTATCGCTTTTAAGAAGCATTTGTAAACTCTTAGAATTGATTACATTAAGTTTTAAGGAACTAGAGTGATCGTGTGGATCAGAATACTCTAGGAAAGTCTTAGGAGTGAACTAAGCAGTTGTAACTAGAGTGATCGTGTGGATCAGTAGACTCTAGAAAAGTCTTAGAGGGTATCTAAGCAGTTGTTCCTGGAGTGATCAGTGTGTGATCAGAAGACTCTGGAAGACTTAGTTGCTGACTAAGTGGAAAACCATTGTAATTCGTGCGATTAGTGGATTAAATCCTCAGTTGAGGTAAATCATCTCTGCGGGGGTGGACTGGAGTAGTTTAGTTAACAACGAACCAGGATAAAAATAACTGTGCAATTTATTTTTATCGTTCAAGTTTTTAAAGTCACACTTATTCAAACCCCCCCTTTCTAAGTGTTTTTCTATCCTTCACAATTTTTGGAGGCTAACCCTTTCCAGGGATTTTGACTCAGCTGGTGAAATTATCTATTAAAAGACTGATTTTTTGGAAGCTAACCCTTTCCAGGGATTTATGAATGATAGCAGAAAGATTATCTAATTGAGACTTCTTGTTTAAAGCCCAAGATTAAGGTTGACTCTGATTGAGGATAGATAACTATGGATCCTAGACTCTGCTAAGGAAGATTAATGAAGATAAGGGTGACAGAGACTTCCATGTCTCTCATTCCAAAAGGTGTACTCACTGTGAGATTGAGACAATCTTAGCTTGTTTAAAGTCTGGTTTGAAAAAGGAAGAAACTCACCAGGATAGGCTAAAAGGTAACTAAAGACCTGTTCCTATGTTTGTAAGAAACCTGACGGGTCCTTGTATACAAGCTCAAGAGGAAGCTGGGAATGCGTTTAAGAAGCCTGTGGGTCCTTGTACAAAGCCCAAGAGGAGGCTGATCGAGGGTCATCGAGGGTCCTTGTTATAACACAAGAGGAAGCTATGTGGTTTTTGAACTTATTTTGGCTTTAAGCAAATGGGTAAGAGGTTTCACCGGGAATAATTCCTCTTGGGTGGATGTATCCTAGTTTTGGGTTCTAAGGCTTTTTCAAGATGTTTCACCGGGAATAATTCATCTTGAGGGTTTGAACTAAAGATCTCTAATTAGGAAAGAGCCTTCACCGGGAAGACATTCTCAATCCTAGGCCATAGTCCTATAATATATATACAATTTAACTGTCCTAAGGTTTACACTCAGACGTAGTTCTAAACAATATATATACAGTTTATATTTGACAGTAATTTAAATAAGGACTGTAAAATGAAAGCTTGTAAAGCCTAACCTGGATGGAGTGAAGGCCTTTGGAGATGTATGTACAAAGCCTTACCAGCAGTTGATTATTGATAACAGTTAAAGGTTTTTGAAAATAGAAGAAGTGAAGATGGACATAGGTCACATAGGTATCTGAAGAGTTTCACCGGGAATAATGCCATTCAAATACCATAAGAATGTTTTGAAAACAGAAAGAAGACTTTGTAAATACAGTTTTTGAAAACAAACTAAGAAAAGAAAAAGGTGTTGGGACTTACACTCTATTAGAGGCCCATTGAAATTGATTTACTGTTTATGAAAAAAACAGTTGAAGGATGATTGAAATGATACAAGGTTTTGTTGTCGGAAAACCTGGACCGTCCGTTTGATCGGAGATTGAAAACAGTTTTGAAAATTGACAGATGTCAACTTAATTAGGGTAAAGACAAAGTCTATACCTAATCAAGACCTAAATGATTAGGGTTTTACCACAAAAATATTTACAAGAGATTATGTTTGAAAACCAAGTGAAATTTATATTTTTTAAAGTATTAAAACATACTTAAAAATATGTGATTTTAAACCTAATTAAAACATACTAAAATAATATATTTTTTATGATTTTTTGGCATATCCTCAAAATATATATTAAATGAGAAGTGTGTGAAAAATGAAGTAAAAATGATTTAATTTGATAGGTGAATTAATTATGTGAATTTTTGAAGAAAATAAAGGAAAATAGTGATAAAAATAATAGGTTTGTCTCCACCATGGCTTGAACCCACGCCCTTATGGTCACACGTTCAAAATAATACCCCTGGGCCAAGCCCTAGTTGGTGACTATAACACGCGCGGATTTGGTTTTGTTTCAAAATGAGTTAGAAATGTTTGAAAAAATAAAAGAATCAAAAAGTCTGGGGCGAGGGGGATTCGAACCCCAGACTTGAGGAATGAGAAGACTAAGAGCGCATGTGAGGCCACTAGGGCAAACGATGAATTTTTTTATTAAACGGATTCAACTAAATATATTTTAAACTTAAACCCTGATATTCAAAAGAATGGCGCCATCACCATCTTCGTCTTCAACCTCAAGCTCTCCATATTTGAATTTCTGAACTTGCTCATTTCTCAACCAAACGTGATGGTGTAAACATGAATTTTGTTCCAAACTCCCCCACGAATCCAGATATGTAACTAATATCTATTTATTAACTACAACTATCTAATTTCTCAGAAAACACGAAGAACATATGAACCCTAAATTTAAAATTAAATGATGAGCAAGATGAATAAATTAATGATGATAGAGGGTTTTCAATCCTCTGATGATGATGAACAAACTGGTATCGAGATATATAAGAAAGAGTACTTGAATAAGTGGGTTAGAGTTTGAAAAAAATACCTCTGAAAGTGGAGGTCGTGAGAATGATGGAGAGCACTTGGGCTTGTATGAATGATCCTAAAAGCTTCCTTGGGACTCAGTGATGCTAACTGAATACTTATTGCACCTTGAATGCTTCAGTATTGTTCTACCCGACCCCTTCTATTTGAGCTCCAAGTGAGAATGGAAAGTAGTGATTCTGCACTTACAGATAGGCTGCGACCATCTGAATAGCTTCACTGCATGCTAAGGAACATGTTTGGATGCTTGGACTTGCTTGACACCTCTTGAATTATGCTACAGACCTCCAACTGCTCGAGCTACAAAATGAAAGTGGCTATGGTGTTCCTCCACTTACAGAAGTGATCCAGGTGCTTGGATCACCTCTAATGAACCTCCTTGAGATGTTAGAATGCTTACTTCCCAAAGAAGAGCTCTGGTTTGAAGAAATCGATTATTCTTGCCAAAGAACTTTGAAAAAACATAAGCATGAGAGAGAGAAGGAGAAAGCAAGGAATTGAGTTGCTTTGGTGTGATTAATATGAAGGATGGAACTTGTATTTATAGGCAAAGAGTTATGTACAGATTGAGGGAGTGAGCTTGTTTAATGAGAGAGTTTTGGTTTCTTGGCCATGAAGAAATTCAAAGAATCTCCAAAATGCAATGATGACCAAACCGAGTTAGCTTCCTATCCATTGATTCTATCTGATCTTGGGGAACTTTTCTGATATGTAGAGGCTTTCTATTGGCTTAGGAGAAGATTCCAATTGATGAATCATTACTTATCATAAATTCTCAAAAGTAATGATTACATAATCACATGTTCTTGCTTTTGGGAATCTTCTTCAATTCTTATGCCATGGTGAAAATGAATGCATGGTATGTTTGCAGATGTGTTATGGTTCGTGTAGCATCCATTAGTGAGGTCATATGGACAAAATTGCAAAGTTTCAAATTGTACATGACCTATAATTTTACTTCATGAGGCCAACTTTGAACAAGTATAACTCCTAGCTCAAAATGAATTTGGAGGAGGTTGAGCACAATTTGGAAATCCCTTAATATGTACTTCAATTCATTAGTTTGGGGTTTCTTCATAATCATTTGGGAAAATTGTGAAAAATGAGCCCAAAGTTGGAAGAAAACTAGGTCAAAAACACTTAGAATCCCAAATCTCTTAAATGATTGATTTCTTGAAAAAAGTTGCATTGTAAGATGTTGTTTTATTTTGCATGATCTACAACTTTCATGTTGGAAGTTTTTTGAGTTGTGTAGGTGAAATTTTGAGTTCCCATAATGCCCTTAAAAACCCTAATTCCTGACTTTTTGATCCATGATGAATTTTCTTGAATTTCTTTTGCCAAATGACTTTAATAATCATATATTGGTGATATTGACCTTTAAAATTCATGGTTTGACTAAAAATCCCAAAAGTCAAAGGTAATCTTGTACAGTTGACTTTTTCCAGATGAAGTGAAATCTTGGATTTTTGTGATGAATCAAGTTCTCCTCCTTAAATGAGTGATGTGAATGGATTATATTGATGTGATAGAAGTTCTTGAGCCATGTTTTGAGTTTTGGATCCATGTCCTGATTAAAAGTCAATTATCTTGGTGAATTAGGTCAAAAGCCCTAATTGTCGACCAGATGAAATTGATGACTGTAGACCTTGAATTGAAGTGTAATGCCTTATGGATATTGTCACATGGATCATTTGAAGATGATTGAAGCCTTTGAGTGATGTCCTGGAGTTCTCCAGGGTTTCCCAAATGTGGTCCCTGATTACACTCCCTGATAGGCTTAAAACCCTAAATTGGGGGTCTTGAGTAAACTTGAGCCCTGATGACTAGTGTCTAATCAATCATAGGTGAATAAAAATGAAGCTTTTGAGTCCTATGATTGTATTAGAGACTAATCCTTATATTGATTGATCCTTTGCCTGAGCTCTTTTGTCCTTGAACACCCCCGATTAAGTGCCAGATGAATAAGTGACTGCTCTGAGCATTTGTTTTAATCTGATGAAAAGTATGGAGGTGTGACATCTCAGGGGGGTCAAAATTAGGGTATGACAGATGCCCCTATTTAAGTTTCTTTCATTCGGAGGGAGAAAGATTGATATCTTTATCTCTTCGGAATGAGAGAGACTTAAATACCAATGAATGCCCGAATTTTGGGCGTTCCTGAGATGTTGTAGTGATAATAAAACGTTCGTTCATGACTTGATCCCGTTGTCGCACTTGGCGGGGGATGGGGAGACAAACTCCTGTAGAAATGTGTTATGCGAATTCTGGTGAATGGATGGCAATGCGAAATGCACAATCCATCTTCTTTTACTAAGTGTTGATACTTAGAAAAAGGTAAGCAACCTCCCCTTGTTTCGGATGTCTGTATCTCGAAACTGGTCTCAGTTATAATGATGTAAACAACCTCCCCTCGTTTCGGATGTCTGTATCTCGAAACTGGTCTCAGTTGTGATAACCTCCCCTCGATCCGGATGTCTAATCGCGGAACTGGTCTCAGTTATAATGATGTAAATAACCTCCCCTCGTTTCGGATGTCTGTATCTCGAAACTGGTCTCAGTTGTGATAACCTCCCCTCGATCCGGATGTCTAATCGCGGAACTGGTCTCAGTTATAATGATGTAAACAACCTCCCCTCATTTCGGATGTTTGTATCTCGAAACTGGTCTCAGTTGTGAGAACCTCCCCTCGATCCGGATGTCTAATCGTGGAGCTGGTCTCAGTTATATTGATAATGTGAACAACCTCCCTCATTTCGGATGTCTGTATCTCGAAACTGGTCTCAGTTGTGATAACCTCCCCTCGATCCGGATGTCTAATCGCGGAACTGGTCTCAGTTATAATGATGTAAATAACCTCCCCTCGTTTCGGATGTCTGTATCTCGAAACCGGTCTCAGTTGTGATAACCTCCCCTCGATCCGGATGTCTAATCGCGGAACTGTTCTCAGTTATAATGATGTAAACAACTTCCCCTCGTTTCGGATGTCTGTATCTCGAAACTGGTCTCAGTTGTGATAACCTCCCCTCGATCCGGATGTCTAATCGCGGAACTGGTCTCAGTTGTAATTTGGACAATATCTCAGATAAAGAGAAAATTTCCAAAGGCTCGTTCCCTCATCAAATCTCTCTTTGGTACTTGTTGGAGAGATGTCCCTTGATGGTAACTAAGAAACTTCATCATGCTTTCTTTCAACTCGGCACCTTCGAAGGGACATCATACGATCTTGCGTCCTTTTGAGGGGCTAATGACTTTGATTGAAAGTGGATGAACTGTTTTCTGAAGGAGGACCATCGTTGGTCGATCCGCTGGGGGACAACAAATTATTTTCTGGGATGAAAACTGTCGTTCATCGACTTGTGCTGAGGAATCTGAACTATCTTCTTGACGAAGACTGCCATTCACTGACTCCGCTAGGGATTTGTTAAAACATTTTCCAGGAAGCAGACTGTCATTTGTTGATTCTACCGGGGAATCGGAACTATTTGGAGAAGAACACCACTCGCCGATTCTGTGAGGAATTCCAATGCGAAACAAACTATCTTATTTGAAGAAGATTGCCGAGTGTTGCTCTGCGGGAGAACCTCAGTTGGGGAATTTCAAAAGTGAACAAACTATCTTTTTTTGAAGAAGATATCTATTGTCGACTTTTCTTGGGAGTGAACAAACTATCACTTTGAGGGAGATTACCATTTGTTGACTTGCTGGGGATTTCTCAAGGTAAACAAACCACCTTCCTCTGGAAGACCACCATTTGTTAACCTCTTGGGAAATTCGGGTGTATGAACTTTCTTTCTTAAGAAGAAAACCCTTTCACAACTTTGCGGGGGAAGCTTGAGTACATGCCTCAGTGACTCGGGTACTAACATGATCAAAGCCTAACTAGACTATGCTAACTATGCAATTATGATGTGCGAAGTATGCATGAATGTTATGATGATTATAAAATGTGAAGTGAATGTGAATAGAATTGTCGCGAATGTGAAATCCTATGATACGACTTGAATCTTTGTTGATCAGAAGATGTCTTCTTTTTGCAGTTTGTACTCCGTTGGGGATACCGGGTTACCAGTTGTCCGCTGTTAGAAATGAGTGAAATGATTTTAAATGAAGATTCGTTATCGGGAGATGTTCGCAAAGCGATCTCATGGGGAAATTTGTTCCCGGAGTCTCAACCGTTCTTGGAGCAACTGTTTGCATTCTTCCTATTGTATGTAAACCGTAGAAAGAAATTTCACCTTTTATTTTGTAAGTAAATTCATTTTATTTTATGAAAACATTTTGTTTCAAGAAAATGACTGTTTAAACTTAAAACGCATTTTAAGAAACTGAATAAGACTTGATTTGCAAAGAAAAAGGCACAAGGCTCAAATTTTATTTATGGAATGGTAATCAGCCAAATGCTTGATTCCATGGAGTATTTACACAGTTGAAAATTGGTAATTTTCTGGAAAAGGGCTACGATGAAACGTGACGACCGTTATCTTTCCCTTCCACTCCGAGTTGCGCTGTATTCGTGCTTCGTAGAAGATGACCTACTGATGATGAATACTCCACTATGGATTTCGAATGATCAAGTTTGTCCTGAACACAGTTACTTTCCATATATCCCTAACTTTTGTGTAGACTACCCCTTTCGGGTTTTAAGTCTACCGGGATTGATTATATATTTTTATGTCTCTAACTTTTGCCTGAATCGCCCTTTCGGGTTTTCGATTCACCGAGACGCCTTTTTTTTCCTAAGTCGCTCTTTGCGAGTTTTCAACTTAGCGAGCTGTTCTTTTGTTTATTTAGGCGAAGTATTTCTTGACTGCGTCGACGTTCACAAGACGGGTGAATTCTAATCCATCCATAGTCGTGAGTATTAAGGCTCCTCCTGAGAAAGCTCTCTTGACCACATATGGGCCATCATAATTGGGAGCCCATTTCGCCCTAGAATCTGTGAGAAAAGATTGAATCTTTTTGAGTACAAGGTCGCCTTCTTTGATTGTGCAAGGTCGAACCTTTTTGTCGAAAGCTTTCTTCATTCTTTGTTGATATAGTTGTCTGTGGCATAAAGCTGTCATGTGCTTTTCTTCGATTAAGTTCAATTCATCAAATCTGCTTTGACACCACTTGGCTTCTGTTAATTTTGCCTCCATCAAGACTCTCATTGATGGGATCTCAACCTCTATGGGTAGGACTGCCTCCATGCCATACACAAGAGAGAAAGGAGTTGCTCCAGTCGAAGTACGTACAGATGTACGGTAACCATGAAGAGAAAACGGGAGCATTTCATGCCAATCCTTGTAAGTGATAACCATTTTCTGAATGATTTTCTTGATGTTCTTGTTAGCTGCTTCTACAGCTCCATTCATCTTTGGTCTGTAAGGAGATGAGTTGTGATGCTCAATCTTGAATTCTTCACAAAGCTCTTTCATCATTTTGTTATTCAAATTTGACCCATTGTCAGTGATTATCTTGATTAGAACGCCGTAGCGACAAATGATGTAATTCTTGATAAACCTGACGACAACTTGTCTTGTGACGTTTGGCTATGAAGCGGCTTCAACCCACTTGGTGAAATAGTCTATGGCTACCAAGATGAAGCGATGTCCGTTGGACGCTTTTGGCTCGATCATTCCAATCATGTCGATTCCCCACATGGATAAAGGCCAAGGGGAAGAGAGTATGTTGAGAAGAGATGGTGGCACGTGAATTCTATCGGCGTAGATTTGACATTTGTGACACCTCTTTGCATACTGGTAGCAATCTGACTCCATCGTCAGCCAATAATATCCTGCTCTCAGTATTTTCCTTGTCATGGTGTGTCCATTGGTGTGAGTACCAAAGGAACCTTCATGTATTTCTCTCATGAGTGTTTCTGCTTCTTTTCTGTCAACGCATCTGAGCAGGACCATGTCGAAATTTCTCTTGTACAGAACATCTTCGTTCAGGAAGAATCTGCCAGCTAACTTTCTCAAAGTTTTTCTATCTTTCTTTGATGCCCCAAGAGGGTACTCTTGCCTTTGAAGAAAGTTCTTGATGTCGTGATACCACGGTTTGTCGTCGATGATTGCTTCTACTGTGAGAACATGAACGGGCCTATCCATGTGCATAACATCGATCCGAGGAATGTCATTCCAATGATTTATCCTAACCATGGAAGAGAGTGTGGCTAATGCATCAACCAAGTTATTTTCTTCACGAGGAATGTGATGAAAATCTATCCTGTCGAAGAATGGTAACAATCTTCTCGCGTAGTCTTTGTAAGGGATTAGCCCAGGTTGGCGTGTTTCCCATTCTCCTTTGATTTGATTGATGACTAAAGCAGAATCTTCGTATACATCCAAGTGTTTGATTCTTAGATCCACGGCTTCTTCGAGACCCATGATGCAAGCTTCATATTCGGCCTCATTGTTTGTGCATTTGAAAGTTAATCTGGCAGTAAGTGGAATATGGGTACCTCGAGGGGTAACAATGATTGCCCCAATTCCTCGTCCATAAGCATTGACAGCTCCGTCAAAGATTAAGCCCCATTGGGATCCTATCCCAGGTCCTTCGTCTGGTGGTGGCTCTTCGTAATCTTTCATCTTGAGGTACATGACGTCTTCGTCCGGAAAATCAAAACTGGTTGATTCATGACCATTAAGTGGGTGGTGAGTCAGGTGCTCAGCTAAGATACTTCCTTTCATGGCTTTCTGTGCGTGATACTCAATGTCATATTCTGATAACAACATCTGCCAACGGGCAATTCTCCCAGTTAAGGAAGGCTTCTCAAAGATGTACTTGATTGGATCCATATGGGAGATCAAACAAGTAGTATGTCGAATCATGTACTGGCGGAGACGCTTGGCAGCCCAGGCCAAAGCACAACAGGTTTTCTCGAGCATAGAGTAGCGGGATTCACAGTTAGTGAATTTCTTGCTCAGGTAGTAGATGGCATGCTCTTTTCTCTTTGTCTCGTCTTGCTGTCCAAGGACACAACCCATGGAATCTTCTAAGACAGTTAAGTACATTATCAAAGGTCTTCCTTCCACTGGAGGAGACAAGATGGGTGGTTCGAGCAGATATTCCTTAATGCTGTCGAATGCTTTCTGACAATCGTCTGTCCAGACGCAACTTTGATTTTTCTGTAGAAGTTTGAAAATTGGAGCACAAGTTGCAGTCATGAGATATATGAATCTCGAGATGTAATTCAGACGTCCAAGAAATCCTCTAACTTGTTTCTCGGTTCTGGGTGAAGGCATTTCTTGAATTGCCTTAACTTTGTTTGGATCCACTTCAATTCCTCGTTTGCTGACGATGAAACCAAGGAGTTTTCCTGAGTAGACACCAAAGGTACACTTGTTGGGATTCAGGCGAAGCTGAAACTTCCGTAAGTGTTGAAATAACTTTGTCAGATTCTGTATGTGATCTTCCTCATTCTCTGATTTAGCAATCATGTCATCCACATAGACTTCCACTTCCTTATGCATCATGTCGTGGAAAAGTGTAGTCATGGCTCTTTGATATGTTGCCCCTGCGTTCTTTAGTCCAAAAGGCATAACATGATAGCAGAACGCGCCCCAGGGGGTGATGAAAGTTGTTTTCTCCATGTCTTCAGGTGCCATCTTGATTTGGTTGTATCCTGAAAATCCGTCCATATATGATAAAACTTTGGATTTTGCTGTACTGTCAACCAACATGTCAATATGTGGTAAAGGAAAGTCATCCTTAGGGCTAGCTTTGTTCAAATCTCTGTAGTCGACGCACATGAGGACTTTTCCATATTTCTTAGGAACGGGAACAATCTTAGCTAACCACTGAGGGTATTCTGAAGTAACGAGGAAATCGGCGTTGATTTGCTTTTGAACTTCCTCTTTGATTTTCATTGCCATTTCCGGATGAGTTCTTCTCAATTTTTGCTTGACCGGAGGGCATTCTGGTTTCAATGGCAAGTGATGTTCCACTACACTGGTATCCAACCCTGGCATATCCTGATAGGACCAAGCGAAGACATCTGAGAATTCTTTGAGCAGTTGTATCAAACTCTCTCTTTGATCTCTGAATTGAGCGAAGCTCCAATCTTAACCTCTTTTCTGTTTCCATCAGAACCAAGGTTAATGATCTCTAGAGGCTCATTGTATGGCTGAATGGCCTCTTCCCTTTGTTGAAGTAACCGTGAAATTTCCTTTGATATTTCTTCGTCTTCTTCTTCCTCTGCCTCGAATACAAGAAACCCAAAGCTTGGAGAAGTCATACGATCATATGTTTCAACAGGGTGTTTTATGATTAATCTGTATATGTGTGATGAGTTTTATTTAGACAACAAGGGAAGACTCAGTGTATGCAGTTAATAATTTTTTGATGTTTTTTAAGGGTGTTTTTTAGGATTACCAATTTCCGAAAAAAAAGAAAAGGGAAAAACTAACGAAGGAACAAAATGACATTTTTATTTATTGACAGTCATTTCTTGAAACAAAGACCCTATAAAACAAAACTCTATTGCTTTGGGCGAAGCAAAGAGGGACATTTTCCTAAGAAATAGTAAAATGCAAAGCCCTATTGTGGACCTCCGATTTTTTTTAATACCGGGCCATACCTCTGATCTGTAGAGATACGTGAACTGACTCTTTTTTTTTTGTCGCTTAATGCTTTCGCATTTTTTGAAAATTCACAGAGTCGCCACCGACCTTTTATTTTATCCAATTAAGGAAAGGTTTATAAAAGAAACAGAAAAAAGACCTTTAAGAAATTCTGGGTAAGGGGGTAGGTTATACAAAGGGAAGGTGTTAGCACCCTTTGTATCCATGGTTATCCATGGGCTCTTAAGTTTGCTTAGCTCACTTGTTTTTCGATGACTTTTCAATTGCTCTGAAATTGCTCATATGTGGTTTCAAATACTTTTTGTGAATTGAATTTTGTAATGATCCGTGTGTGGATGTATACAAAATGCTTGTTTATCTTTCGAAAGATGTTTTGAAAAGAACGTTAACTTTGCAATAACCCGTGTTTGGATGTATACAAAGTATTGTCTTTTTTGAA
The DNA here is from genome assembly GCF_029867415.1 of Vicia villosa. Classification (NCBI taxonomy): domain Eukaryota; kingdom Viridiplantae; phylum Streptophyta; class Magnoliopsida; order Fabales; family Fabaceae; genus Vicia; species Vicia villosa. Next base: position 218,965,251 of record NC_081180.1, on the reverse strand, counting down.
AGTTTTGAAAAAAATTAACAGTGTATGAGAATTTTGTTTGTTTTGATTTGAGCAAGCAAACTAGGAGGTCTACCCTGAGTTGTAAGGTCTTTATCCTATTTCCTTTAAAAATCTATCCTTTCACCGGATATAAAAGCAAGGTTCGATTTTGTACTCAAAACAGTTGAATTTTGACTTTGATTTTGAAAGATTGTAAAAGGAATTACCTGAAGAGGTGCAAGTGTGATTGTGATTGGATTCAGATATTTATCTTTGAAGTTAGTGATCTAACGGTTCAATTTTATCTTTGACATACACGCAGTTTATATGTGCTGGAAATTAAAATGCGGAAAGTAAATCTACGCTATTACATCGATTATGCAGGAAATGTAAACTAGCCTATTTACATCAATTTGACATCCTATACATTTATCTAGGAATTTAAATTGCAAGAAAAATAAAAGGCATGTTTTTGGATTTTTTATGATTGATTTTAATTATAATTAATGCATGATTAATTAAATTAAAATGAAGGGAAAAGATGAAAATAGATTTAAACCTAGAAATTAAGTTTAAAATATGTACAAAATATTTGTTAATTAATTTTAAAACAAAACTAATTTTTTTTGGAATTTTTGGGATTGATTTGAAATTGATTTAAGCTAATTAAAACATAATTATGCAAATAATTATACAAATAATTAAAACTTAAAAAGAAAATTATTCAAAATATGTACAAAATTAGTTTATAATATATAAACAATATTTATCACAAAGAACAATTTTTATGATTTTTTGATTGGTTAGAATAATTAAAAAGCAAATATATAAATATATACTAATTAATTATGCAAAATATTGAAATTATGAAGAAAAATAAAATATTTTTATTTCATAAAATAGTATATTATTTTAGAAGTATAAAAATATTTTTTGTGTATTTTTTGGATTTTTAAAACTATTTTTAATTAATTTAACAAAGAAATTAAAATAAAAATAGAAAATAAAATAGAAATAAAGGATACTGATCCTGTGTGGAAATTTATGAAGGAGTATGGTGTGCACGCGTGATCTGGAGCGTTGGATGATTCATTAAATGAGATCAGGTGGTCCAGATGGTGAGGCACGTGGTAAAAGCTACACCTGCAAAGCACAGAATCAGAGGACAATTTAAAAAAAACGCGCGCGTCTGAACCAATGAGGTGGGGACACCTCATCATCTTCAACCTCTCGCCAGGGCCTTTTACAGCGTTTTTATGAAAAAAGCGCTATAGTAAGTGAACCTCAAACCTGCAAAATAGCGAATAGGGGTAAACATGCAAAGATTTTTGGCGCGATGGTTCCATTCGTTTCGTTTTGTTCATGCGAATCTAATGGTGCTAATCAGAACTTCTAATTTTGCCTAATTTGGAAAGCCCTAAATTTGAAGCTATGAACCCTAAAATGGTAGTTTCGTTTATACGTGTCCAAACTTCAATTAAGTTTCCAGAAATGATCTACACCTCAAACCAAACTCAATAGTATGTCTACATCTTGTTAAACATGTGTGAATAACCAGATACGAATTGATTTTAGTTTGAACAAATTTTGACCTGTGTAGCTCGATTCAGTGAGCTTCAAGGCTTGTAATTGATTGAGATAGTTTCAGTGATGTTTAAGGAAGGTATATGAATGCTTAGTTTGTATTGAAATGGACTGGAATTACAAATTCGAATTTGAGTTTTTCTTTGATTTTTTTGAAGTGATTACAAGTGTTATATGCTATGCTATGCTTCTGGTCTTGCCTCTCTCTTGTTACTGAACTGAGATAGCTTATTTATAAGCATTAGAGTGCTTAGAAACTAAGCCAAGAGCATTGATGAGTTTTTTGGAATCTTGACTTTTTCAACATTGGTAGCTTTGTCTTTAAGCCACCATGGCTTGATTTTCTTCTTCTCCTCTGCTGTACTTTGCTTTGGGACAGAGTTGAATGAGTCTTGCTTGGAAGACAAGCTATTCTTTATCCATTTCAATTTCTTTTTTAATTTTAATCTTAAAATAAGATAAAATTATGCCAAAAATGGATAAAAAATGATGTGGGCTTAGCCTTGGTCGTGGGAGGCCCATATCATTATGGAAATGATGTTTGAATGCTGAAAACTTGGCCCCTTTTGGAAAAAATGCAATTTTGAACAATGTTGGTTTCATGCATTTTCCCAAAATTTAGTCAACTTCAACAAGGTGTAAATCCTTCAATTTTTGTCATATGAAGGAGATCTTGCACTTTTTGGAAACCTCAAAGAGTCCTCTAACCAATGCCTTTGGTCTCATGTCAAAATGATTTTTGAAGCTCCTTGTGTGTCCTTTTGAAAAAAGTGTCTTTTTGTTGACTTTGAAAATGACCTGTAATGTCTTTGATCATATTTTTCAAATGGTGAATCCAATGACCATGGGATCAATGGCATTTGAAAGATAATTGAATTTCCTTCAAAACAAGCTTTGGTTTGAATTTTTTGGATGAAGGATGAGAGAGTTATGATCAGTCAAAGTTGAGTTGACTTTTCAGGCAAAAACCCTAATTTTGAATCTTAGGGTTTTGTTGATTTTTGATCTTTCCTTGATGAATTATGATCATCCAATGATCAAATGATGAATCCTTTGACAAAATATGGACTTTGACAAAAAATTTCATTTTTGACTGTCTGTTGACTTTTTTGGTCAAACGGGTCGTCTGTTGACTGTTTGAGCTGCTGACGGTGCGTCTGAGTGAATTGAAGTTTGAAAATTTGTATGATGGTACTTTGAGATATATGGATGTGTATGAAATCCATTTGAGCTCTCAAAAACTTGTTGCTCCTGTAAAAACAAGAAAAACCCTGATTAGGGACTGTTTGTGTAGGAGACAGTTAAGCGTACCTGATTTTTGTGCAGTGTTGAGTCTCTGCTAATCGCGTGATATTCAGAGGACTTCTAGAACAAAAATCTTGGAATTTTGAATTGTGAAAGATTGATTTGATTGATGGTACAAAACACTGAGAATTGTACTGCCAGCAGTTTGGCTGTCAACTGACTGTTCAGGTATTGATGTAGCAGTTAGAGTGAAAAATCAACAGTCAAAGTTAATTTTCTTTTTTGTTGTTTTTGTTTTTGTTTTATGTGAAAAATGAAAGTTTATTTACATGACTTGTTAGAAAAAACACAGACATAATAAATAACTAATATTTACTGTATGCGGGCAAAATTACCGATAATAACCCTGAAAATCATTTAATGCACAGAAAAATGAATATTTGACTGGCAGAAAACACACAAAATATTATCTTAGTAATTAAGCAATATTATGACAAATAGTACAACATTTAATACTGACAGTACAAATATTACATACTATATTGAACAGTACGACGAATAAACGGTACATTTAAGAAATAAGAAATACGGCAAATTTTAAGAATGACGATTGATAACCCATGCTATGAATAATAACATGTAGATGATTGGGAGTGCAACCATTGCAGGTCCACACTCTTCAGGATTATGCAGGCAGAAGAAAGTCATGATCACCGTAGCAATGGTGATGACTGTAAGAAACAGTGTCTCTATCCATTTTGCCATTTTTGTTAGAGAAGAAGAGAAAATGGATTATGAAGTGGAAATTTGAGAAATGAATTAGAATTTGATGTGAGATTTTATGGAAGAAAATGAGAGGTATTTATAGAATGGAAAGGAGGATAGAGACGTTGGGGAATGATGTGATTCCGTACAAAAGGAAAATTTGAGTGGAAGTAAGATTTGAAAGAAAGTGTATGATAGTGTTGGAAAAAGAGAGATTTGATTTTTGAAAAAGAGATTTGAAAAGATTTTTGAAAATAATGGAATATAGTACAAAAATTAGTGGGAAACAAAAGATAATAATAATCTACTTGTTACCAGTACAGTCTGAGTTTCCTGATTCTGCGCCTGCAAAAAGATTTAACTCTGTACCAATTGTGTCAGTACCATTTATCTGTAAATAAATAAATAGCATGTGTGAAGTAATAAACAGTATTTGGCGTTTGCGTAAGAATAAATTCAACTGCAAGCCAAATTACTGTATAAGAAAAATTCTAAAAACTAAGTGTTTCATATGTCAGGATATTTGTTGAAATAAAAATCCATGATTATATGAGACTCTTAATTTTCAGATTGGAGTTTTTTTGAAAAAAGATGCGGGCAAATTTTGGGGTATAACAGTTGCCCCTATTCAATCTTCTTAAACCTGAAGAGATTGTCTGAAATCTGAAGGTAGAAGATGATTGAATATTTATATGCCCTGAAAATTTGCACTTACCTTGATCAGAAGAGATGTTGGAAGTTGCATTTGAATGTCGTCTGTGAAATGTTGTCGGCAGACTGAAACATTACCTGAGATGGGCTTTCAGATGCCACCTGGTAAATGTGTTGATGGTTTGTTCATCAGAATGAATCCATTGATTATATCTTGATGAAGGATTTGAAAGTCTTTGTGTTGACTGTTTCGGAACCGTCCAAGGTTACCGCTTTAGATCTGCAATGTTAGATCGTTTTGGAACCGTCTGAGGTATCGCTCTAGATCTGCAACGTTAGATCGTTTTGGAACCGTCTGAGGTATCGCTCTAGATCTGCAACATTAGATCGTTCTGGAACCGTCTGAGGTATCGCTTTAGATCTGCAACGTTAGATCGTTTTGGAACCGTCTGAGGTATCGCTTTAGATCTGTGATGCTAGATCGTTCTGGAACCGTCTGAGGTATCGCTTTAGATCTGTGATGCTAGATCGTTCTGGAACCGTCTGAGGTATCGCTTTAGATCTGCGATGTCTGTTTTTGAGTTGATAAGTGATCAGAATGAATCTTCGGCTTGATTATATCTGAGAGAACCGTTCATGGAATTCAGGTGAACAGTGCATGTGATTGAGAACATCTTTGTTGAAGATATCTGCCTACCTGAAAAATCAAGTTAATGATATGCAATGTTTATGATGCATGTAAATGTGAGATATTCCCGGAGAAATATGCATGTTATGTTGTGTATGAATATGCGTATGAATATGCGCATGATGCATGATGTATGATGTATGATGTATGATGTATGATGTATGATGTATGAATATGTGAATGTGTAATGTATGAATGTATGAATGTCAAGCTTCTAGTTGGAAAAATAAATTCCCACTAGTCAGCTGGACATGAATGTATTGTGATCGTGGATGATCTTTTGTCTTGTTTGAGTACCCTTGGCTGGGGAAACTCTTTGAGAACCCGGGTATCCTGTTGAAGGATCTTTGACTACTGCTTGGGGAACCAAAGGTAACTGGAAGTTCTGATGCCCTTTCAAATGGGAATGAGGAAGATGCATAATCCTCCGATGCACTATCTGACCAAGTCCGGGTGCGGGGATCACACCTTCTGAAGATAGTAATCTGGAACAAACCTGCTGGGGAATAAGACTTCTTTTGAAGAGACAATCTTTTTGAGGAATTTGCTGAGAAATGCGTTTCTCTTGGTGATTTCCTTCTGATGGAAAGATGTCCAGATGATCGGGACATTTCCTGAATGCTATTCCTGTTTTTCCTGGTAAACATCAATCATATTCAAATGCATATGTTCATTCAAAATTATCATTGGGACGCTTACGTATTTAAACAGAAAAAGTGAAAATATTGATTTTTGAAAGAGCTGCATTGAAAAGAGCCATGATAGGCGGGTTAGCACAGGGAGACAACAATCCTAGAAGTAGGAAACTGTCAGAAAGTTTTTGAAAAATATTTATGAAGATAAATAGCTATGTGAAAGTGATCCAGTCAAGTTTCAACTCTGCTATTGCCAATCTGTCTTCGAGCATCTCATCCCTCACTTGTTGGAAGAAAGTGATTAGACTGATCGGTGTCTTTGAGGTGTTGAATCTTGATGGTGAGTAGGCAGCTGAACGGAACATAGTTGTATGCTTCATTCCCTAACTTTTGCCTAGGCCGCCCTTTCAGGTTTTCAGCCTACCGGGATAGTATTTGTTTAGTCTCTAATTTTTGCCTGGACCGCCCTTTCGGGTTTTCAATCCACCGAGACGCTCATTTTTGCCTAAGTTGCCCTTTCAGGTTTTCAACTTAGCGAGCTGTTTTTTTTCTTTTTAAGAGAAGTATTTTTTGACTATGTCAGCGTTCACAGGATGGGGGAAATCCTCGCCATCCATGGTGGTAAGCAACATGGCTCCGCCGGAGAATATTTTCTTGATTATGAATGGTCCCTCGTAGGTGGGAGTCCATTTGCCTCTGGGATCACCTTGTGGTAAGATGATGCGTTTGACAACCAAACCACCAGTTTGGTATGCTTGACTTTTGACTTTTTTGTTGAAGGCTTTGATCATACGCTTTTGGTATAGCTGACCATGACAAATAGCTGCGAGCCTTTTTTCATCAATCAAGTTTATCTGGTCCAACCGTGTTTGAATCCAATCGTCTTCGTCTAGATTGGCTTCTTTCATTATCCTTAGGGAAGGAATCTGAATTTCAATTGGAAGAACTGCCTCCATACCATAGACTAAGGAGAATGGAGTTGCCCCTGTTGAAGTACGCGCAGATGTGCGATAATCGTGAAGAGCAAAAGGTAACATCTCATGCCAGTCTTTGTAGGTTACTGTCATTTTTTGTATGATTTTCTTGATGTTCTTGTTGGCAGCTTCCACCGCGCCGTTCATCTTTAGTCGATATGGAGAAGAATTATGATGTTTGATCTTGAACTGTGTGCAAAGCTCAGTAATCATTCTGTTGTTTAGATTTGTGCCATTGTCCGTGATAATCCGTTCAGGGATGCCATACCGACAAATGAGATTGTTTTTGATGAACCGGGCCACCACATTTTTGGTGACAGAAGCAAATGAAGCTGCTTCTACCCACTTTGTGAAGTAGTCAATAGCGACCAGGATAAAGCGATGTCCGTTGGAGGCAGTAGGTTTGATTTCTCCAATCATATCAATACCCCACATTGCAAAAGGCCAAGGAGCCGTCAGGACGCTTAATGGAACTGGAGGTACATGTACTTTGTCAGCGTATATCTGGCATTTGTGACATGTTCGGGAGTGATGATGGCAGTCTGTTTCCATGGTAGACCAGTAATAACCTGCTCTAAGGATCTTTTTAGCCATTGTATGTCCACTGGAATGAGTACCAAAGGCACCATTGTGTATTTCTTCCATGATCTGTTCTGCTTCCTTCTTGTTTACACAGCGAAGTAAAGTCGAGTCATGGTTGCGTTTGTATAGGGTTCCATTGCTTAGAAAGAATTTGGCAGCAAATCTCCTTAGGAACTTTCTGTCATTAATGGATGCCCCTCCAGGGTACTCCTGAGTTTCGAGATATCTTTTTACCTCATGGAACCATGTTTTTTCCTCGGTTCCTTCGGTATTGATCTCGTTGCAATAGGATGGTTCATCTTGCCTGTAGATGGTGATCATAGGCGCCTCGTTGTCCCATCTGACTTTGAACATGGATGACATGGTAGCTAAAGCATCAGCTAGTTGATTTTCCTCGCGTGGGATGTGTTCGAAAGTGATTTCTTCGAAGTAAAGAATCAAACTCA